>NW_026691132.1:300000-488797 GCF_020826845.1 Diceros bicornis minor | reverse complement strand
CCAAGGATTTTGGGGTTTTGTTTTGTTTTGAGTTATATATTATGGTGGATATTTTTGCGTATGAATATTCAATTTTTCCAGTGCCACTTTTTGAAAATACCATTCTTTCTCCACTAAGTTATTTTTGCAACTTTGTCAAATATCAATTGCTCATACACGTATGGTTCTGTTTCTGGATTCTCTCTTCTGTTCCACTGATCTGTGTGTTTATTCGTTCACCAGCACACTATTGATTATCGTAATGTTATAATATGCCTGGAAAGCAGGTAGTTTAAGGCCTCCAACTTTGTTCTTCTTTTTCAAAATTGTTTTGGCTATTCTAATTACTTTGCCTACTCAAATAAATTGTAGAATCAACTTCATAGTTTCTACCAAAAATACGCTGGAATTGTAATTGGTATAGATCAACTTAAGGAGAATTAATATTTAAAATACCGAGTCTTCCAATCCACGAACACAGTATATTTCTGCTGGGGTCTGAATGCTTATGTCCTCCCAAAATTCACATGTTGAAATCCTAACCCCCAAGGTTGAGAGTGTTAGAAGGTGGGGCCCCTGGGTGGTGCTTGTGTCATGTAGGTCGAGCCCTCATGAACAAGATTAGTGCCTTTATAACAAAAGAGGCTCCAGAGAGAGCCCTTGTCCCCTCCACCATGTGAGGACACAGCAAGAAGGCACCGGTTATGAACCAGGAAGCGGGCTGTCACCAGAATGTGACCATGCTGGCGCCTTGATCTTGGACTCTCAGCCTCCAGAACTGTGGGAAATAAATGTCTGTTGTTTATAAGCTATCCAGTCTGTGGGTTTTGTTATAGCAGCCCGAATAGACTAAGACCATTTCCCTGCTTATTGAAGTTTTCTTTTACTTCTTCCATCAGTGTTTTGTAGTGTTCAGCATAGAGATTCTACAGGCATATTATAGGATTTATTCCTAAATATGTTATGATTTTTGTTGCTATTGTAAGTTGCACTTTAAAAATGTCATTTTCTGGGGACCGGCCTGGTGGCACAGTTGTTAAGTTCGCATACTTCACTTCCACGGCCCTGGGTCCTCGGGTTCGGATCCTGGGCATGGATCCACACACTGCTCATCGAGCCATGCTGTGGCAGCATCCCCTACAAAGTAGAAGAAGATTGGCACAGGTGTGAGCTCAGGGACCATCTTCCTCAAGCAAAAGAAAATACATGTCAATTTCCAATCATTTATTGCCACTGTATAGAAATACAAATGATGTTCGTATGTTGACTTTGTATCCTATGACCTTGTTACACTCATTTATGAATTCCAGTAGCCTTTTTGTTGTTATATTCTTAAGGATTTTTTACGCAGACAGTCATGTCATCTGTGAAAAAAGACAGTTTTACTTCTTCCTTTCCAATCTGTATGCCTTTTATTTGATTTTCTTGCTATTTCACACCAACTAAGAATCCAGTGTGGTGTTGACTGGAGACAATGAGAGTGGATATATCTGCCTTGATCCTGACTTACAGGGGAAGCCTTTAGTCTTACTGTCTGTGATAACTGTAGGTTCTCATGGATGCCTTGTATCAAGTTAGAGAAGTTGCCTCTACTTCTACTTTCCTGGACTTTTATAAATGGATGTAGAATTTCTTCAAATGCATTTTCTGCATGTCACATGATTTTCTTCTTTGATCTGGTCATGTGGTGGATTACATTGTTTTAATTTTGTCCTATTGGCTATTTTTTTTCAGTCATTTATCCAGGGTTCACAATCTCCATCTCTAACTTTTCCTGTTCCACTTACAATGAACATTTTAGTACTTCAGGTAAAATATGGAAATATTGCAGCCATATTGGGCCACCCCGCCCATCCTTTATACTGTAGTAACTGTATGTACTGCATCTACATATCTTTTGAACCTCAGAAGAAAATATTATCATTTTTTAAAGACTTTATTTTTTTAGAGCAGTTTTTGTTTCACAACAAAATTGAGTGTTTGGTACATATATGCCCTGCTCCCATATGCACAGCCCCCCCACTATCAACATTGCCCATCGGATGGTGTATTTGTTACAGATGACCAACCCGCACTGACATGTCATCATCACCCAAAGTCCACAGTTTACACCAGGTTCACTCTCGCTGTTGTGCATTCTGTGGGTTTGGACAGATGTCTAATGACATGTATCCACCATTATTATGTCATACAGAATAGTTTCACTGCCCTAAAATCCCTCTATGCTCACCTATTCATCCTTCTACCCTCCCCATAATATTACAGTTTTTACTTTAAGTTGTGTGTATTATACAAAAATTAGAAGGAGAAAGCAGAAAAAATGAGTAGCCTTTGACATTTATCTAGATATTTACCATTTCTGAAGCTACTTATTCCATTCTGAGGATCTGAGATTCGTTTTCTGGTATAATTTCCCTTCTCCTAAACAATTTCCTTTAGCATCTTCTATTGTAGAGATTTGCTGGTAATAATTTCTTTTAGTTTTTCTAAATCTGAAAATGTTGTCTTTCAACAGTGATTTTCGAAGAATATCTTTGCTGGATATATGATTCTGGATTGACAGACCTTTTATTCTCTCTCTCAACACTTTAAATCTCTTTCCTCATTCTTTTCTGGTCCCCATAGTTTCTGATGAGAAGTCACCTATTAATCAAATCATTACTCCACTCTGTGTGAAGTGTCATTTTTCTCTGTTGCTTCCAACATTTGCTTTTCAGCCTTGGTATCCAGCTGCTAGATCTGATGTGTCTCTATGTGGGACTGTCTTT
This sequence comes from Diceros bicornis minor, assembly GCF_020826845.1. Classification (NCBI taxonomy): domain Eukaryota; kingdom Metazoa; phylum Chordata; class Mammalia; order Perissodactyla; family Rhinocerotidae; genus Diceros; species Diceros bicornis. The sequence continues at coordinate 486,050 of NW_026691132.1, read as the reverse complement.
ATTCTGCTTGGTGTTAGTTGAGCATCATATTTGCAAATGTTTATCTTCCATCACTTGGATAATTCCAGCCACTATTTCTTCAAGTATTTTTGTCTGCACATTCTCTCTCTCCATTCCTCTTTGAAGCAGACCACATGTGTATTAAAGTTTGATCTTACCTAAGAGTGACTGAGGCTCTGTTATTTTTCCACCCTTTTTTCATTCTATTTTCCATGTTAATTTCTATTGTTCTACTTAAATTCCATGTAAAGAATTTGTTATTTCTAATATTGTATTTTCCAATTCTAAAATTTTCTTTTTTAAATTTTTCTGTTGACATTTCTTACTCTTTCATTTGTTGTAAGCATATTTGTTTACCTTCACGGAGGATAGTTATGACAATCACTTTAAGATCTTTGTTTAATACTTATGCTTTCAGCCAAGGTGAAATAACAGGGAACAAATTTACCTTTCTTCCCACAACAACTGAAAATTTTGGGGAACATATATGAAACAGTAGTTTTCACACAGTGGGTCTCAGGCAGCAGAGTTCAGTGATCCCTGAGAGACCTGGAACCGACAAGGTTGGCCCTGGGATGGCCCTGCTGCCTGGAGAGAGAATTCCAGGCTCCAGCACAGGAAAGGAGAACCCAGGTGGACCCCTGAGCTCTCTCTGAGTTAAGAGATGGCACTGGGTGTCCTGGGAGGCTGAGGTGACTAGAGCACATACAGAAGACCACACAAGAAGAGAGAACTGCAGCAAGAGAGAACATCACAGATTCTCAGTGGGCCCACTGCATCTTCCACTGAGTACTGACCAGTGCACCCATGTGAGGAAACTACCCAACACTACAGAATCAAACACCAAAAAATTAAAGGAAATAATTCTTGGAGCTCACACAGACAGGAATGGTTTGGGTTCAACCAGTCCACACATAGCTTAGGAAAGCCCCATAACTCACAGGAGATTGTGTCCAGTATTCAGAGTGGCCTCAGTGGTGGAACACAGTCAGCCTTGGACTAAAGTTTACTCAGATCCCACCTAACAAAGCTTAGAATCAGCCTGAATGTTTCAAATTGTTTCAAAATAACACAACTCTGTCCCAGGAAACAGCTCAAGAATATATTTAGGAGTACAAACTATCGAGGTTCCAACAAGGAAAAATACACAATGTCTACCAGCCAACCAAAAATTACCTGGTATGCAAAAAAGCAGGAAAACACATCATGTAATGAGGGGACAAGTCAGTCAATTGATATTGACCACAAATAGCACAGATGACGTAATTCATAGACAAAGATGAGATGTTATTACTGTCATATTCCACATGTTCAAGAAGTTAGAGAGAAGACTGACAATGTAGGGGGTCGGGAGTGGATGAAATAGGTGAGGGGATAAGAGGTACAAACTTCCAGTCATAAAATGAATAAGTCATGGGGATGGAATTACATCATGGGGAACACAGTCAACAATATTGTCATAACTTTGTATGGTGACAGATGGAACTAGATTTATCATGGTGATGACTTTATAATGTATATAAATGTCAAATCACTATGTTGTGCACCTGAAACTATCATAATATTGTATGTCAATACTTCAGTAAAAAAAAGAAAAGGCTGATGATGTTAAGTAGAAATATGGAAGATATGAAAAAGACCCAAAAACTTTTAGAGATGAAATGTCTGTAACTAAACATCTGTAATGAAAAACTTACTAGATGATATTAAGAGCAAATTAGTCAAAAGATTAATGAACTTGAAGACATATAATAGAAATCATTCAAAATAAAATACAGAGAGAAAATAGACCAAAGAAAATGAGCAGAAAGTTAACTGCAGGACAACTTCAAATGACCTAAAATATCTGTAATCAGAAAGAGAAAGAGAAGAAAACAGAAAAAACCATTTGAGGAAATAATGACTGAAAATTTTCCATATTTTATTAAAAAAATACTATAAACCCACATATCCAAGACACTTAATGAACCCCAAGTCTAAGAAGTATGAAGACGGCACATCATAATTAAATTGCTTAAATAGGGTGATAACAAGATAATCATGAAATGAGACAGGAGATAAAACGACCTGCTGAGTGCAGAGGAACAAAGGTTAGGATGAAGGCAGATCTCTTACTGGAACTGAGGCCAGAGCAGAGTGGAGCAAGGTCTTCAGAGTATTGAGAGAAAAATCTGCTAATTTATGATTCTATGCCTGGCAACAAAGGGTACAAATAAGATAAAATATCAACTTTCTCAGACACACAAGAGCTGAGATAATTCACGGTCACCAGCGGATCAGCGCTGAGAGATGCTGAAGGAAAATGACACAATATGGAAACCTTATGTGAAGAAAGGGATAGAGAGCACTTTCTGTGGGGTATATAACACGTCGAATAAAACGTGTGACAACATGGACACGGAGGCTGCAGTGGGGGTGGGAGAGCACTGTTGTGATGTTGTTCAGGGGTCATGAAGTGGTCTGATATTATTTGAAGATAAACTGTGATAAGTTAAAGATGTGTACTGTAAACCCTAATGCATGCACACACACGCACACACACAGCAAAGACTTATCCAGAATAAGCCAAAAACGATGATTAAATGGAATCATAAAAAATACTTAAATTATCCAAAAAAAAAAAGCAGTCTAAGAGGAAAAAGGAAACAAAAAACAGATTGGTCAAATAAGAAACAAATCGCAGGATATATTCAAATCTAACTATTATCAGCAGTAACATTAGATGACAGTGGTCTAAAAACCCCATTTAAAAGGCATAATTTGTCAGATTGAATAAGAAAGCAAACTCAACTATATGCTGCCTACCCCAAACCCACTTTAAATATAAAATCACAAATAAATTTAAAATAAAGAGATTGAAAAAACATGCCATGCTAACACTAGTTGAAAGAAAGCTGGAGAAGCTATACTAATACTAGATAAAGCAGATTTCAGGCACAGTGAATATGACCAGGAATAAAGGAGGTCGTTGTGAAATTCAAAAGGGTCCATTATCAAGAAGACATAATACAGACTGTTTATGCACCTAATAACCGAGCTTCATGGCACATGAAGAAAAATCCTTATCTGCCAGTTCCAACACCTGGGTCATCTTGGGATCTATCTCAGTTGATCCTCTTTTCTCTTAATAATGTGTCCCATTTACTTGATTTTTGGATGTTGGGTGATTTTGCACTGTGTCCTGGACATTATGAATGTGGTGTGGTGGAAATTCTGGATTCTGTTATTTTCCACCAATGACTGTGTCTCTTGGTTCAGCAGGTAGTGATATCAGCTGGTCTTGAACCCCAAACTGGCTCCTTGCTGCAGCTCCAGCCTCAGTTCAGATCTTCTGTTGTTAGCGGGTGGCTTGTGCATGTATAGTTCAGTCCATCAGAAAGGTGCGGGCAGAGTCTGAAGTTTCCCCTGCACATTTCTTCCCCTCCTGCAATCCCCCTCCCTCTTCAGTGACCATGTCCGGGACTAGGTGCCTGGAGAAACTCAAAGGTGGGTTTGGAAGCAATTAACTGTTTTTCCAAGCTGTTTCTTTTCCTTTTGTAGGTTAAGGAGATGTAACCACCAGCTATCCTGAAACTGACCAAGCCACACCACAAGATCTATGCCCATGACCTTTGCTTTATTTTTAATGCAAAGATCGCTCCAGGAGAAGCTTAGCCCTCATTATGTGGAAGCATGTTCTCGAACTGAGCCTGTGGAAGTCAATACCCACCGCTCCCTTTTGAATATTATTCCCCAACTGAAATAAAATTTCCTGCTTCCCTTAGTTCTGGGACGCCATGACTTTGGAAATGATTCCTCATGGCCTCCTATTTGCTGCAAATACAGTTTACTTTGTGAGACAACTTCCACTGGTATAGTCTTATTTAACTCACCGGGAGTTGAGCCCACTTGGTTTGGTAACAAGCCCACTTGGTTCGGTAACAACCACAGCCCCCCAGTTTCATTTATCTCGTTCTTGGGCTGTGAAGACTGTGGTTTTCCCAGAGCCACTGCCTCCCATGCCCTGCTCTGACTGCACATGGACCCAGACTGGAAGCCACAGGAATTCACTTCAAACTACTCCCCCGGAATCTGTCTGCTGCTGTTCACTCCCCAATGCCGTCAAGCGGCTCCTGGTTGCATTATGTACAGATTTTCTAGTTGTTTTCTGTGGGGGAGGCAGTGTGGCGTGATCTTACAAAATCATTACAGGAAGCAGAACCAGCAATTTCCCGTCCACTTTTAGAACTGCCTTGTGCACGAACCCCACATCCTTTGAGTCCCAGTTGGAAAAAGAGTACGTTTCATCTGTTTCAAAGGTCGACATAGCTTCACTGCAGGGGACTTGAGGAACAGATTACCATCTTCCAGAGGACATGAGTGCAGCATAGTGAACGGAACCCCTGAATAGCCACGGGTGCACTAGACGAGGGTTGTGGCCGGCTACCACAGGAGGGAAGAGGAGAGGACAGCTGGAGTCTATTCTGCTTTCAGAGTCCCCATCTCAGAACAGCTGTCTGCTCCTGCCCAGAAGCCACCCCCCCTCCTTCTTTCTATGTCATTAGGGAAAAATAAAGCCAACCTCCTTTTCTCCCCCATCATCCCCATCAACCCGCCAGTCATTCAGTGTCAGCCTGACACCATGCCCACTTGTCAGAGTGGGCCCAGGATCCAAGGACACACCACTGAGCAGTCTGGTCTCTGCCTCACAGCTCAGCAGAAATAGTCGTGTTAACAGACGCCAGGTGAGAGGGAGATGGGTGAGGGTCAAGACAGAGGAGGTTACACCTGAGGGAAGTTGGGGGGCCCCCTTGTGCCACGGAAGGAGGGTGGTCCTCACTCTGCAGGCAGCAGGAGCTGGGGCACCGAGGAGTGTTGTGCCAGGAGCGTTGTGATCCGACTGCATTTCACTCAACATTAACAAGCTCCCATCCAGCCTCGGCCCCTGGCACGCCCAGTGCGTCTCCAGAGAGGGGCAGACGCTAGCCAGAAGGATCACAGCAGCAGTATTTTCCTACCGAGTGCCAGGTGAAGGGCTGTGGTCTTGGGTTTGGAGCTGAGAGGAGGTGGAGAGCTCCAGCATGGGAGGGCGGGGGTGAGCAGGGAATTGACGGGGAGCCCAGCCAGGGACATTGCCAGGACAGGAAAACGGGTGCAGGTCATGGTCCTGGCCGGCTCGGTGTTCAGGTGATGGTCTAAGGGCTGGAGCTCTCACCTGCACACTCAGTTCCTGTGGATGGGGTGGCAGGGCCCCAGAACCCTGACACACTGTTTTTAAGACAGTAAATCTTGTAACAGCAGCCACCGTGCATCGAGCACACGCTCCTGCCATGCTTCACCTGCACCACCTCCCCTTCTGACCACCTCCCGGAAGTGGGGATTCCTCTCCGTTTTTGGTGCGGGGCAGCCATCAGGGTCCAGCTTGAGATGAACACATGGGGCCCACGGGAAGCCTAGATGCAGAGCCACCTCCGCCATCAGTGACCTCAGAGGGTCAGCTTCCCCATTTCCAACAAAGCGTTGACAGTACTGTGACCCTGTAGACCCTATGGGGTTGTCCGATGGTCCTGGTGAGCTGACAGGGTGACACGGTGGGAGGAGATGAGGGGGTTGCTGCTGGCTCTGCTGGCCACGCCACAGCTGGGACTCAGAGCCAGGACACGAGCTTTGTGGGGGTGCTTGCCCCCCATACAGACGCGACGCCGTGACTGGAGCTGCTCAAGAACTTGGTCCGGCCATGTGGCTCCTGAGTGGGGAGCAGCCAGACTTGCCACACTCTGGCGCTCCTGGAACATGCGTGCGGAGCCTCTGCTCCAACTGTCTGCATCCTGGTCCCCTCGAGAACAGCTATGGGACCCAAGTTCTCTCTCCTTCTTGAAGGTTGACTGCACTTGTCTGAAGCTGGCAGACACAGTCAAGGCGGTGGGAAACGCTGGGCATAGTGAGGAGGACTGGGTCCACCCTCAGAATGAGCACGTGTGTGTGTTGTGTGCCACTGCTGGCTTAGGCATGCTTATAAGTGACATACATGTGCGCACATGCACACACACACATGCACGCACACTCACAGCTCCCTTTCACCGGAAGTGTTCCCCAGGGAATAACAGCCCAGCCCCAGCCTGTGTCCAGATCTCTGTCACCCAGGACATGCAGCTGGAGGGCGTGAGCTGCGACAAGGAGAGAGAAGAGGACAGAACCAGGAGAGGAGAAGCTGCCTGTTCCAGGAGGTGTCAAGGAGAACAGTGCCCCATCTCTGAGGCAGAAGATGGGGCACTCTTGGGTCCCCTGAGGGCTTGGCCAAGTCACTTTCTAACAGAGGACTTGGGTCACACAGCCTGTCCAGGTCCCTCTCCCTGGCTCTACTGAGAAAATACAGACCACTCTGGACGGCACTCATGAGGACCACGGTGAGACATATCTGCGGGGCAGCGGCCTGGAGCAGGCCCTGTTCAGAGGGGCCAGGAGACATCACCAGGCTGGTAGGGGGGTGGTCTGGGAGGCTCAGAGCAGGATGTCAGAGGTGGTCCATGCCTCAGGTCCCCGAGGGAGAGGGATAGAGAGAGAGAGAGAGACAGAGACAGAGATAGAAAAAGACAGAGAAAGAGAGAAGGAGAGAGAGAGAGATATCCCTGACCTCTGAGTCGCTGCCTCCACCACTGGCTGATGCCAACTCACATGCCATCCCACTTCCACCCACAACCCCCACGCCCGCCCCAGGGTCAGCCACACCACAGAGAGGCCGGTTCCTGGTCACCTCTGTTCCATCCCTTCCGGACCTGACCCCAGTGCGGGGGAAATGTTCAGAGAAGGGTTTACATGTCCCTCTGCATGACAATAGACTTCCTCCCCTCTCCCATTCCACAGGCCTACCCACGACATCCACCTTTGTCATTAGCTCGAGAGAGGATGCAAGATGAGAATCGCTGCTATTGTGTGGGGAGACTCAGTTTCCCGGGTTTCCCCCATGGACACATGTTCTTCAGCTGGGTCTGATTTTCTCCAGACAACCAGTCTTGTTAAGGATTTGGCCAGCAATAAGAACCTGAAGGGAAAGGGCGGAGGGCGACTCTCTCTCGGACCCCGACAGCCCCGAGCTGGGTCGGTCCCTCAGACCTGGCCAGAGGCAGCCCATCCCAAGGCGCCCTCTCCCGGGGCATCCAAGGGCAGGCTCGGCACCAGCCCCACCCTGCTAGCTACTTCCACGACCATGGTCCTCCCTGGGGATGCCTGGGCAGGACAGAGACTGGGTTGTGGGAGGCCTCCAGATCTCAGGTCTGGCACACCGCTTGCCAGGCTGCTTCCTCCTCTGACGGGGGCCCAGCACAGGGCCCAGGAGACTTGGCAGCCGTCCCCAGGTCTATATCCTCTAGAACTCGTCCCCTTGGAAGGGGCCTGGCCCAGGTGCCAGGTTCGGCTGGTTGGCCAGCCTCCTTTGGAGAAAGCAGGCAAGCCGAGCCAGGCTTGCAGTGGTCCTGGCGAGACACCTGTGACCTCAGGCAGAGGGCCTCCTGCGTGTCCTTCATGGCGGATTTCTCCCCAGAACCATGGCCTGAGCACGAGGAAGACCAGGCCTTCCTGACTCCAGGGAGGAGGCTGGAACCTGTGGCCGGAAGGGTCCTGGCCGCCAAGACCTGCAGTGCCAGCTGCCTGGCTCAGCACTTCTGACTCCACAGAGCCTTTCCTACACCTGGCCTGGCTGCAGTCGCAAAGTGCAGGCGTGGGGTGAGGCCATGGCTTTGTCTTTCCAGGAAGAAATGAGCCCCTGGATGTAGCAGCTGGCCCAGGCAGAGCCTTGACCTTGAAGCCCAGTATGCCTGTGGCCATCAGGGCCAGAGCAATGCTTCCAAGGCAGAGAAGCAGCCTTCAAGCTGAGTGGGAGTGGGGGAGGGGAGGGAGACAACAGCTGAAACCAAGTCAAGAAGGGTAGTGATGGAACAGCTGCAGCTGGCTGGCGCCAGCTGGTCAAATCCTGGAAGGAGGGCGGGGCCTTCACTGAGGACCCCCGAGGCCAACCCTAGGCCCTGGCGGTCGCTCATGAGAACTTGGCTTCTGCGGCGGTGTGGAGGGTTGAACCCAAGCCCGCAGGGCTCCCGGAGCGACCAGAGAAAGAAGGGCCCATGGGAGAGGTAGGCGAGGTGGGCAGGTGGCGCCTCCTAACTCTCCTCAGGTCCCCGAGGGTGGGAAAGAGAGGGAGAGAGAGGGAGAGAGAGAGAGATCCCTGACCTCTAAGTCTCTGGCTCCACCGCTGGCTGGTGCCAACTCACAAGCCATCCTACTTCTAGTCATCAGACCCACGCCCGCCCTCGGGCCAGCCCCACCACATAGATCTCGGTTCCTGGTCACCTCCATGCCTTTCCTTCCGGACGTGACCCCAGTGCAGGGGAAACGGGTTGGACAAACCTTTATCTGTGTCTCTGCATAATAATCATCTTCATCCCCTCTCCCATCACACAGGCCCACCAACGACATCCACCTTTGTCATTAGCTCAGGAGAGGATGCAAGATGAGAATCTCTGCTATTGTGTGGATTGACTCAGTTTCCCGGGTTTCTCCCATGGACACATGTTCTTCAGATGTGTCTGATTTTCTCCAGCCAATCTGTCTTGTTAAGGATTTGGCCAGCCCTAAGAATCTGCAGGGAAAGGGCAGAGGGGGATTCTCTCTCCCTCTTTCCTCACCCTCTCTCTCCCCCTCCCTTGCTCAGATATTTTCTCACAGAGCAGACCTTTTTCTTATCTTCTTCCTTTCTGTCTCCTCACTCTCCAGGGCTCCTTGCTAATCCTTCATTTATTTATTTATTTATTTTTAATTTTTGTTTATTGCAGTAACATTGGTTTACATCATTGTATAAATTTTTAGTGTATATCATTATGCTTCTTTTTCTGCATAGATTACATCGTGTTCACCACTCAAATACCAATTACAAACCATCACCACTCCTTTCTAATCATTGGTTTGATTTCCTGCTTGACCAAACAGTTATTCATGAGAGTCTTTACTGGCTTATAAATTGTCTGATTTGTTTAAGATATGTTGGAAGTTAATGAACATTTTTGCGTGCAAGTTGGTTTAGTAACTGGATTTCAAATCTGCCCGTTCCTCTGATGAGCTACTGAGTCAGAATTTCTGTGGTTGGCCATCTACCTCACTTCTGGCGGCTTCAGGAATTGATTGCTATGTCGAAATTGCTTGCTGGACAAGGATAGGACCTAATTTTATAATAATATGCTTTCTTTGCTTAGGAGTAGGAAGTTTGATATTTATATGTGGGCACGTGTGTGTGTATGCTCCAAACATATTTAGTGATAAATCAAGATTAACAATATATATGATTCCTATATTGACTTTTTTTGGACAAATACTGAGAAGTTAATTGAATACTCTTACTTTGGTTGTAGTTAGGTTCACTTTACTTCATATTTTTAAAATCCTTTTTTAAATATATGATACTATAATTGAACATATACATTTTGCCTGCTAACCACCTTTTAGTCCCTAAATATTTTGCCTTCAGATATGTGTACAATTATACACATTCACATATAAAAGTTTCATATTAGTTCTGGCTTTACTTTTGTGAGCACGTGTATGGAATATCACTGACAATCCTCTTTCTTTCAGCATCTATGTTCAGTTTTAATTTCCTATGTCTTCGTGGAATGTAGAGTTACACTCAATATTGAAAAAGTGATTTAAGTAACTTCAGTGTAGTATAACTGCTATATGTAGCATTATCTCTGTGGTTCTATTTTTAAATTTTGTACTTTGCTTTTTTTCTTTTTTCCTTGTTTTGCTCCATTTAAAGTAATTTTCCTTAATAAACTTTTCTCCATGATGTTGGATATATACATCTTTTTCACATTCTATTTTAGAATTTTTTTTTCTGCTGAGGAAAATTGGCCCTGGGCTAACATCCATGACCATCTTCCTCTACTTTATATGGGACACCACCACAGCATGGCTTGATGAGCGGTGCAGAGGTCTGCACCCGGGATCCGAAGCCATGAACCCTAGACCACCAAAGCAGAGCGTACAAAAGTAACCACTATGCCACCAGGGTGGCCCCTATTTTACAATATTTTTAATTTGAGAAATAAGAAGAACCCAGAATCTGAAGTCTTGCCTCACTGCCTCCTCAATGTTAGATGAAAAATTAATTAGTATTTTACTTCTTTTCTTTTTCTCCAAATCCAGTGTCTCTAGGTAAACATTAAGCTCTTGGTTAAAGATGGTTTTAAATTTTATGCACATTCTTTAAAGTAGTTTGTGTTTTGCATTTTTTAAAAAATCACATTAACACAAATTACTGAGACAATTGTTTTAATTTGTCAGTGTTCTCTTCCTTGGTACGGTGTTTTTTTTTGAAACCCGTCAAAGTCAAACTTGATTATGGATCTGAATTATCTGGAAGGCTTGTTAAAACACAGAAGGTTTGCTGTACCCCACCCCAAACATTATGATTCAGTATGTCTCGGGTAGAGACTAGCATCTCCACATTGTGATTCAAAGCTCCTCTGCCTAACATTCCTTATTTTTTTTCATTTCAGAGGCAGTAAAATCCGTATCTCAGTGTGCGAGCTGTCCCTACCCAATCCTTTGATTCTTCACAGGTGTTATGCCACAATAATCTTCTTGTACTCCTAACTCCACCTCAGCATTTGGAGGCCCCAACTGACACAAAAACGTTCTTCATTTTTCCTCTGAAAGGGGTGCTTTATTTTCAGAAATGTGACACCGTCTGCGATAAGTTTAATGTGGATGCTGTTCTCTGCTCTTTAGACATTGAAATTTACTTATACAACACCTGCACCATTCTTCCTTATTCTCAGTATTTAATACTCTAACATTGGAAACACATGGGGCATCTGGAATACTGGACACTCTCCCTTCTTCAAGTTTAATTGATCATATCACACCTGAACTAAGTTGAACTAAATTTGGCCATATCATGGCTTGTCACATGACGATCAGGTATATGTGTACTATGTGTGCACCTCACAGAAACAGAATGTTCCTGGAGTGTGCATCTCAATAATTCTTCTCCTAAAATTTGATTAAATATGTTCTAAATAGAGGTTCTTAGTTTCAGTTAAATGTACCTAATGCATACATACATTACTGTAAATTTTCTATATATTAAAATTATTTTATTGAATAGCATGTAAATTATTTCTATACCCCAAGATCACACGTTTGATTTTAAAATTTATTTTCTTTTCCAGTTAAAGAAAGAATTTTTATTAAAAGAAAGAAATGCAAAGAAGTATCCAAAAGAATGAAATACTAGGAGTATAGAGGACTAGATACCTCAAAGGGGTTTCCCTCCACATGACACTATCTTCCATAAAATATAATGTTATTGCATTCTTGAGTTCACATGATGTAAGCCAAGTCTCAAAGGTCAGAAGAAGGAAATTGTAAGCGCTAGAAAAATTTGGATTCACCCAGTGGTCAAAGGCCCGTATGATCCTCTAATGAAAGGATTTGTCTTTGAGTCTCCAGTGACTTGAGGGAATGAATCTGGGAGTCACAGATTAGTTGTGAGTCACACAAAAAAGGCACTTAGCTTGGTGTCATCTCACATGACTGTGAGCAGAAACCAGTGACATTCTTCTCTGGAGGAAAGAATCTAAACGAAAGCTTTACATTCTATACACATTAAAATCAGACAAATATGAGCTCCTAATCAAAGTTCTCCAAACAAATAAGGAATACATGTCATTGTCGATAAGAGTCATAAGAAATAAGAAAATTAAAAATAAAACCATAGATTTAAACACTAAAACCTTCACTATTAGACTTACCAACGTCAAGATATAAAATAACTGTGTATAAAAAATGGAACAACAAGAAATGGAATACAAAATCAAACAGGAGACTCTAGAAATGATCTGTCATATTTGGCAAAGGGCCTTATAGAACTTTAAGAGCTGAAAAATACATAACTGTTGAGTTTTAAAACTTCATAGATGGGTTCTACAACAGAAGAGAGAATAGAAAACCAAATTTGAATTCTGAAGGAAATAGAATGCAGCATAGAAAGACAAGGAACTAAAAAACATGAAAGATAATTTAGATATGGAGATGAAGAGAGAGTAAAGAAAAAGGAGAAATAAAGTACTGTACAACAAAAACAAGAGAGTCATGAGGGTAAAACTGAAAGTTAAAGGGTCTATAAATTTCTCAGGAGATGAGAAACTATATCCACTTCAGGCAATGTGGACTGGTGGTAAAATAGAAGTAGAGACTATAACTCTCACCCAAATAGAGGAGATACAATAGAATATGGAAAACAAGTATAAATCAATAAATTTTAAAGGGAAATAACATAATAAAACTTGTGGAAAAAATAGAAGCAAACCATATAGATAGTGGGAGCAAAACAAGGATATAAATAATCACAAAAAATGTAAATGGAACAAATTCTCCAGTTAAATACAGATTGTTAAATTTGATGCGACAATGATAAATTTAGCTGTATCTTGTTTACGAGACTTGTGAAAACTAATAAACATGGAAAACTAGAAATTCAAAACAGAATAGAAGATATAAAGATATGCTAGGAGTATATCAATCAAAAATCAACCCAGGGTAGCTATAATAATATGAGATAAAACAGATGAGAAAAAATCATCATTAGGAATTAAGTGGTTAATCCCCAATGGTACATAAGTTCAACTTATCATGAAGATATAGTCGTTATACTACACACGATGTCATGTGACGATAATATAGCCTCAACTAGGAAAGGAAGGAGGAGAAGGAAGAGGAGGAGAAGGAGAAGAAGGAGAAAACAAGATGAAAAAGTCGGAGGAGGAGGAGGAATACAGGAGAAGGAGGCAGAAGAAGAGGAGAGGTAGACATAATATATGATCATAGTGAAGAATTTCAAATTTCCTCTGAGACAAAGAAAACATATATCTAATAATAGAGTATTTGAAAAGCAAATTAGCAAGTTTGATTTAATGGATACACATCGAACCCTATACCCAACAAGCGAAGAACACCTATTCTTCACAGGGACACGGAAAGCATTAACAAGCAGTGAGCATGAACTAGGGTACTAATCAATCCTCAAATAATAGAACACTTGAAATAAGTACAAGTAACTGCTCTATTTTATTCTTGATGCTATTATAAATCCCAGGCGATAGAAATGCAGAGAATTTTCCTTGGCTTAGGTGTTATTTGTGTTTAGAAAATCTGTAGAAAAGATGAAGACAATATGGGCTATCAGGAACAGGTACCGTTAAGATGTTAATAAGTAATTTTAATTTTATATTTTTAAAATAAGAAATGGATGAGAAGCTTTTTAAACTTTACAATGCTCTCTTTCTTAGATTCCTAAGTGTTTCTAGTCCCTCAGTACTTCTTGATTCTTTCAATTGTTCCTGCCTGTTGATGATTGCTCCTTCATTGGATCTCTGAAGTTCACCTTAGTTTCCTGGTTTTGATGGTGGCAGAAGGACAGGTTTGAGGGGACAGAGGTTTAGGCAATTTGATTGACAGCCTTCTGTTGCACCATTCTCAATGTGCACATGTCATGCATCTATGCTTGTCACGTATCTTTCAGTTGCAATTATTCTTCCTCCCCAGGGATTTCTCCAATCTCATGCTAATATTGTTGCTCTTCTAGGAAAGATTTAATGGTGTGCTCATATAAACAAGCATTTTGGATCCTGAACAAAAGAGCCATTTATTAGTCTACTCTGAATGTGATCTGTTTTTCCATTCATTGTACTTTCTTCTGTGTATTTAACCAGTTTCTTTCATGAGTGTGGAATTCAGTAAGGACGTTCCACAGCTGGAGTCATGTTATTTTCTTTAGTTATAAATTCTAAGGCTTCAGGAGTGCCATCTGTTGCCACAGACATTCGAGTCAATAGCAAATTCATTTTAAATAAGTCATTGTATTGCATTTGAAGGAAATCATTTTGAGTATTTTCCCTAAGGATCCTTATCCCTCTATGCAGGTTTCAGTACAAGAACTATCAGTATGTTCTGTCCTTGGTTTTTGCCATTGAGGAAATCAACAGGAACCCTCATATCTTGCCCAATATGTCTCTGGGGTTTGATCTCTATAATCATCTGCCCAGTGAAAGGAGGACATTGGAGAGTTCCCTAATTTGGCTCTCAGGGTTGGGCAAGGACATCCCTAATTACGACTGCAGGAGAGAGAGTAAGTATCTAGCAGTCCTTACAGGAACCACCTGGGCAATTTCTGCCCAGATTGGAACACTGCTGGAATTGTACAAATTTCCACAGGTAAGACTGGGTGGGATGGGGAGAGATGAAACCACGTCTTCTTTGGTGCCATTCTCAGGGGCCTAAAAAGGAAGAGAGGAGGAGACTGGTTTTGTGCATCTCTCAACGGATATGATCTCAAAGGGTCCGCGTACAGGACCTCGATGGAGTATGACATTTCCTTTATTTGGAGTAGAGAGAAGGTTAAGGGGGAAGGAGACAAAGCAGTATCTTGGATCTCTGACTGATATTATTTTATAGAAAGCTTTCAGGGAGTGCAACATGATTAGAAAATCAAATGAGTAATTGTCCCCTTCTACCACTCCAGGTGTTGCTGAACAGCCTTCAGGACTGAGAGTGTGATTTTTGTCAATCCTCTTCCTCATATTGCTTCCAATTGTCTTTTCCTTTTGGTCCTTTTGATCTTACCCTGAATGATGATGAGCAGTTTCCATCGCTCTATTAGATGGCCCCCAGGGACACATCTCTAGCCATTGGCATGGACTCTTTGCTGCTTCATTTCAGTTGGAGCTGGGTGGGGCTGGTCATCTCGGAAGACAAGAAAGGTGTTGTGTTTCTCTCAGACTTGAGAGGAGAGATGGACAGGAATGGAATCTGTGCAGCCTTTGTTGAAATGATTCCTGTGACTGAAAGGTCATATTCCTCAAGGATATTGCCATACGATTTGCAAGTATAGGAAACAGAAGGGAATATGATTATCATTTATGGCGATGTCAACTTTCTCATATTCTTGAGCTTCTCTACTTGGGAGTATTTAGTGATATGGAAAGTCTGAGTCACGACATCAGAGTGGGATTTTATCCACAATGAGAAAGATTTCATCCTTGACTCAGTCCATGGGACTCTCATTTTTTCACACCTCCGTAGTGAGGTCCCTGGCTTTGAAAATTTTATCCAGACAGTTAACCCTTCCAAATGTCCAGAAGACATTTACCTCACTATGTTGTGGTTTCCCTTTATTCCTTGCACGATTTCTGAGTCTTACTGTAAAAAACTGGAGAATTGTCCACCTAACGCCTCCTTAGGATGGCTGCCTTGGCAGATTTTTGACACAAGCATGACTGAATGGAGTTACAGTATGTAAAATGCTGTGTATGCTCTGGCCTGGAACCTTCACAAGATGTTTCTTCAACATGAAGAAATGAAGCCAACGTGAAGTGGGGAAGGTCTGGTGTTTTGTCCCTGGCAGGTAAAGTCTCTTCGACTTAACAGAATGTACACTCGTAAAAGTGACTTTCTTATGGTTCCACAGGTGCTCAAACCAAGCAGTTAGGATTCTTTCTCCAAGAAAAGCACAAGAGTTTCTATACTTATTTCACTCTCTAGGAGGTATATCTAGTCCTGGGTAGTAAGTCATCTACAAGAAGTTTCTAGTGGCAACGAGGAAGTGAGCTATGAGTCAATATCAATGCTTTGTGTTACAAAGGAACCCAACATGCTGCCTGCCTAACGTTTCAATAGGGAATATCCTGTCTTCTCTCATGAATCTCCTCAATGAGAAGAAGAGAACTTGTCCTTTATGTGGCTATCTGGGGCTGAACATCATAGTGAATACTTTACAAAAATGATCTCATTTAATTCTGCAACAACTTTAGTTATTGCTAACATCAGTTTGCAGATTGATGGTATGGAAAAATTCAGAGAGTGCATGAGGGTGGCTAGATTGGACGTTGTATTCGAGATTTGTCTGAATCCTATCACCACTGATCATCTTAATATTTTTGTCTTTAGGCATTTTCTCTTGAAACTAACTGATATTTTAGAAACATTATGATATTTTAGTTCTCCATATGATTTCATTTGCTTTACTTCATTGGATACTTGTAATAAAGGTACATTATGAAGCAAGGATTACAGACAATGAAAGGCTGTCCCCAATTCAGGGTTTTTCTCTTTAACATCTGGGCCTACTTCACCGCAGGATGATGTGTCACTTCTAGCTGCACCCCTTTCTGAGGAACATAGAATTTAACAACCCTGTTGGTGACTCAGTGAATTTGGCTGATGAAGGAAAATCAGATTCAGAGTACACCATTCTCAACTTTTGGAAATTTCCCGAAGGTCTTGGACTTAAGGTGAATGTAGGAGAATATTCCCAACATGCTCCACGTGGTCAAGAATTGTCTTTATCTGAGAAAATGATTGAGTGGAACACAGGAATTACTGAGGTAGGTTGAACCCAGTCACAATTACTTATACCACACATGAATAACCAAAATCTTGTTGGGGTTTTGTGTCCCCTCATAGCTTCATAAAGGGCCACATATGGGAATTTAACAATTCACTTCCAACTGAAGTAATTTTTTAATTTGCCAACAATCCAAGATGGAAACAAGACCTTCATAAGCAAAAGATTGCAAGTTGCTGAAGGTTCAGAAGGTGGTTAGTAATTTTCAGGAATAATATTTTTTTTTAAATTAAGTTATGTACATGTTTTCTAGAGATAATGTTATTGCACACTTAGTACACTACAGTATAGTGTAAACATAACTTCTTTATGCACTAGGAAATCAAAAAACGGTGTGACTCACTTTATTGCAATATTTCATTTATTGCGGTGCTCTGCAATCAAACCCACAGTATTTCTGAGGTGTACTAGTGTTTTATATCATACAATAAACATGGCGTCCAAACAATGAATTGGATTTATATATTTTAAGATTAAGTTTGTTAAGGCCCAATACTCTAAAGCACTCTAGTTTCTTGAAAATTAGGTAAAAGTCACAGCTGTTACCAAGTGTTATCTGATTTTCTCCAGACTCCACACTCTGTAGGCAGTGAGAGTTGCAATCCGGGATTCAGGAAGAGCCCTCAAGAGAGCAATGTTGCCTGTTGTTTTGTTTGCATTTCCAGCCAAGAGAATGTGATTTGCAATGATATAGGTGAGTATATGCCTTGCAGCGACGTTCTCCACTTCTATTTTTTTTCTGAAGGGAAACATTTGTCCTGAGCTAACTAACATCTGTTGCCAATCTTGATCTTTTATTATTGTCCTCAAAACTGTAGTACATAGCTGTATATCCTAGTTGTAAATCATTCTAGTTCTTCTATGTGAGCCACCACCACAGCATGGCAATTCACAGAGTGATGGTGTGGTTCCATGACCAGGAAACCAACATGGGCCACCGAAGTGGTGAGCACTGAACTTTCACCACTTGGCTATCAGGGCTGGCTCTCCACCTCTTTTTGTATGCACCCTTCTCCCAAAGAAACGGAAAAGCTCTGATGAGGACTGCAGGGTCAAAATGTTGCCTTCCTCCATTTAGTAATTCAACTTTTATAGCCAATAATATTTTCTCCCAAAATGATACTCTCTCTCTCTACCTTGAACTAGATTGCTTGTCTCATTTCAGCATCATTGCAGGCATTATGATCTCAAGGAAACACTTTACGACCACTCCACAGTAACTAACTTAAATCTCTCTCATGGAATCTAACACATGGTATTGTAAGTCCTTACTTTTCATCTTCTTTAAAGCTACATTTAGATCACATTGAACAAATCCTTATTTTTCCAGTGTCTGGTGCTGTTCTTGGCACAGAGCAGGAGATCAGAAAGGTTGTGTTTGATTTAAGAAGTAAGTATTTCCATGGTGTACAATGAGCTTATGGTACAGCTTGGTTTCTGATCTCCTCGAGTTCACAGGTGAGTAGGGGAGACAACATGCAGTGATGTGAATTCAAGGTGGTGACATAAGGCTGCAATATAGGTACGCAGAGACCAATAGGATGAAATAAGTGATAGTATACATGTTTGTGGGGAGGGAAGTGTCATGGTCTTCTTCATAGAGGCAGTAGCATTAGTATTATATCAGACTAATGAAGGCGGATTAAATTCTTGGTGGAATTCTCAGAAATGGCAGAAACTGGTAAATTAGCCCTGCGTTTAATATTCTAGGTAGCTGAGAAAAGGTTCAACATGACTAGAACACAGACACTGTGGGTTTGGGAGTTGGGTCATGAAGTAGAAGAGGGACAGAAAACCAATACTGAAGATTTTTCATACAATAATTAACATCTTGGAATTACTCAGATTTATGATATTAAACGGTGCAATGATGGAATCCCCCCAATGGTGGCATTATCTAATTTTATTTTTGTGATTGATATGAGGCTTAATTTCACAACATCTTTTGTATAATTTAGATTTTTTTGAAATGTACTGAGATTGATGATATAGTCTGGCATATCGTCAATTTGGATAAAGCTTCCACGTGCACATTTGGCGTGTGGTAAGTTTGGGTATATGTTCCATATGCACATCTAAAGAACACTACATCCACTAACTTCAATTCCTACATGCTTGGAGATTAATAAATACACTTGTAAACAATCGATGATTAATGAGTAAACTATGATGGAAATTGGCATGTATTTCCAATTAAAAATACTATTCATCAAATCTTATGGGGTGGAATTAAATCTATCCTTAAAGAGAAATGTATAATCCTAGATTATATATATTTATATATTATAGTGTATATTTAAATAAAGAAAGGTTGAATTTCTAAGTTCTAAGCATTCATCACAAACTAGAAAAAGAGCAGAAAAGTAAACACAAGGAAAAGAGAAAACACAAAATGATAAATGTTAGAGGAAGTGTTAACAAAATAAAAGACAGACATCAAAGGATAAATAAAACTAAAGTATATTCTAATAAATGACAAATATTCTCAATAAAATCCTAGTACTAGTGTTCAAAAAAAGAGAAAAATTGCAACAAAATAATGCCAAGGCTGAAAAGGAAGTAAACTGTGCAGATCATATGGAAAATTTTTAACATGAAGAAAACATAAATATCATGTTGATACAATGAAAATTTAGAGGAAATTCACAAATTTCTAGGCAAATTAAAGTTACCAAACTGCCTCAAGAAAAAATGAAAAATCTGAATATTGCCATACCTATTACAGAAATTGAGACCATCCTTATAACATTTCTACAAAATTTTATTGTAAGCTATTTATGTGGTACAAAGTTGATGAATCTGCCCAAATATTCAAGAAAAAAATAATATACATCTACTCAAACTCTTCCAAAGAATAGGAAAATCTGAAAACTTTTTGACTCACTTTGAGAGACGAGATTAACATTGGTACTAAAATCTAACAAAATCATTGCAGGAAAGGAAATTACAGGCCACTCTCTTTCTTGGATTAAATTCATTTATACTAAAAAAAAAATCAAATCAAATCAAGGTTCCCAATTTAGCCATATTTTATAAGAAGGACATATCATGACCAAATTAGGTTCATGCAATGTAATTCAGTACACTAATCTCTGAAAAAAGAGAAATAATAATCTCAATAACTTTAAGAAAAACTAGTAAAATTAAACACCTATTCATATTTTAAAACAAACAACAAAAACAGAAACAACACTTACCAAATCAGAAACAGAAGGAAACTCTCTTACTCCCATACACAGTATTCACAGAATGGAACTTTATCTTACACTGTTGAAAGCAAGGATAAGAGAAGAATGTTCAACATCACTGTCTCTATAAGCCATTAGGCTGGAGGTCTTGCCTGATACAATATTGGCAGGAAAAGAAATAAAAGGAATAATTTACTTCAAAGGAAGAAGTAAAATTCATGTTATCTTCAGATGCTATTATGGTATAAATGTAAAAACCATATAAATTAAGGTATTAACTGAGTTTATTGACGGCTGAATACAAGGTTAATATAGAAAGTTTTGCTTCCATCTACCCATCATAAGCATTCAAAATTTAAATTTTAAAAAATGACATTTACAACATCTTAAAGTATGAAGTACATAGAAATAACTTTAATGAGACTTTCAAAAGATTTTTGTCCAAAATTTATAGAACAGCATTTAGAAAAATGGAGGAAGACTGAAAGAAGTGGAGGGATAAATCAAATTCGTGACTGAACAGACTCAAAATTCTACAGATATCAAAACTGTGTAAATTAATCTACAGCTTCCACAAAATTGCAGCTAAAATGATATCGCGTTCTGTGGAAATTACAATTGATAAAATTCTTATGAAAATGATAAAGGAAAAACTTAGCTAAGAAAATCTCGAAGACAATGAATAGAGTGGGAGGACTTACTCTACTTGACATCAGGTATTATGGCATCACAATAGAGGAGGTTCATCAAGAGGATAAACAAGAAAATCAACAGAACCAAATTGTAAGTTCAGATACAAGCTGCTCATATAGGGACTCACGTATAGAAGTCTGATTTACAAGGAAACACTGAGGAGGAGTGGGAAAATGAAAGACTTTTCAATAAACCATGTTGGGTAAATTGGCTGTCTTCATGAAGAAGAAAATGACTCGCCAACCCTAACTCACACCATCCACAGAAAACCTTATCAGGCAGATTGTAGTTCTAAATGTCAAAAGTGAGAGAATTTAAAGGGACATAAAGAGGAAGGAGGAATGCCCCTGTAAAAGGAAAATCATGTATTGATACCTGCAAGGATGAGTGGGAACGGAACAGTTTCAGAACCACATGAACATTTGGGAATCTTAAAAATCAGAGCAGAGGTAGTAGAGGTAGGCAAGACCAAGATTATACAGTCTTTTTGGTCTTCCTAAGAGTTTGTCGGATTTTTTAATGGAGGCTAAACATGATCCCACTTACATGTAGAAGTATCACTTGTGATGCAGGACAAGGGCAGGGAACCAGAGTAAAAAGATCTTA
Source organism: Diceros bicornis minor (assembly GCF_020826845.1). Taxonomy (NCBI): domain Eukaryota; kingdom Metazoa; phylum Chordata; class Mammalia; order Perissodactyla; family Rhinocerotidae; genus Diceros; species Diceros bicornis. The sequence continues at coordinate 465,131 of NW_026691132.1, read as the reverse complement.
TGATAACATAGGAGAGAAGTGACTAAAATCGTAACAGAATTGGTGGAAGTGAAATCAAGATGAAATGTTTTGGAGATCATTTTAGAGGGTAGAAATGGTCTCATTTTGAAACTCCCAAGGAGTGAGGTCTATGACTTGGTCATCTCTGTTTCCCTAGAATGTAGCATATTATCTGGCTCATGGAGGTTTTCCAATAACTGCTTGCTCATTGAATGAGTAAATCTAGGCCATAGCTTACAGGGGTATAGCTCAGAGAGACAGGGAGGACATTTGGTTTTCTGCTGAGAAAAAAGTGCTTTCCTGAATATGCAAGATAAATACTGAGAAGAATAATAGCTTTGTTTACTTAACCATAAATAAGATGGGCAGTATTAACTGGGAATGGTTCTCTGCAGAGCATTCTGTTACTTGGTGCCTGCAGCAACAAAGGAAGACAATTTTCTAAACTTACCCAATGTCTTCTTTGGGGGCATGCGAATGAGAGAGAATGACTGAACCTGGGCTGAGGACACTTTGCATCTCTCCCCAGACATGGATCAGTGTGTGAAGTGTCCAGATCATCAGTATGCCAACAGAGGGTGAGATTGCTGCCTCGAAAAAGCTGTGACTTTTCTGGCTTATGAAGACCCCTTGGGGATGGTCCTGGCCTAAACAGCTCTCTGCTTTTCTCTCCTCACAGCTGTGGTCCAGGGGGTCTTTGTGAAGCACCAAGACACTCCCATAGTCAAGGCCAATAATCGGACTCTCAGCTATATCCTGCTCATCTCCCTCACCCTCTGCTTCCTCTGCTCCTTACTCTTCATTGGTCGTCCCAAGACAGCCACCTGCATTCTTCAACAAATCACATTTGGAGTTGTATTTACTGTGGCTGTTTCCAGTGTCTTGGCCAAAACTATGACTGTGGCTGTGGCCTTCAAGGTCACTGCACCAGGGAGAAGGATGAGGCAGTGGTTGGTGTCAGAGGAACTTAACTTCATCATTCCCATCTGCTCCTTTATCCAGCTGAGTCTTTGTGGAATCTGGCTGGGAACCTCTCCTCCCTTCATTGACACAGAGGCACATTCTGAACACCGTCACATCTTCGTCGTGTGCAACAAGGGCTCGGTCACTGCTTTCTACTGTGTCCTGGGATACCTGGGATCCTTGGCCCTGGGCAGCTTCACTGTGGCTTTCCTGGCCCGGTACCTGCCTGACACCTTTAATGAAGCCAAGATCCTGACGTTCAGCATGCTGGTGTTCTGCAGTGTCTGGGTCACCTTCCTCCCCATCTACCACAGCACCAATGGCAAGGTCATGGTGGCCGTGGAGGTCTTCTCCATCTTGGCATCCAGTGTGGGGCTATTCGGCTGCATCTTTTCTCCCAAGTGCTACGTTATTTTCCTAAGGCCAGAGAGAAACACATCAAATGTGTTAACGAATAATACACATTCAGCAAGAAAATAATCGAAATGTAGGTTATTTTCATAGGTCACAAGAGCTTGCATACAATTGAAAAATAAACTACCACATTTTTGAAGATCCACTTTAAGTACCAACTAAACTTATCTTACATCTCCACTTAATTTTTTGCTTTACGTTTGTTTTGGCTTTGTACAATTTTCCTCGGGCATTCAAATGAACAAATACAAAAACATTCATACTAATTCTCCTCTAAAATTATGTGTGAAAGGTTGCGAAAATGGCCACACATTAGTCTTCTCCCACTCTCTGTTTGGTCGTAGCATCCCACGTTGACTCTGGGTAGACTTGGCCTTGTAACTTGCTTTGGCCAATGGGACATTAACAAATGACATAAGCAAAGGCATGAAAACCACTTGCTCATTGTTGGTACTTGTCCTTCTCTTTCTGCCCTTGGGACGCCTGAGGCCATCAATATGTGAATGAGTCTAGATAGACTGCACATCTCCATTACTCCAGGTGACTTCAAGTCAACAATCAGATATGTAAGGCCGTCCTAGACCAGCCAATCCCAGCTGAGCCACCAATAGGTCCAGATCAAAATAACTGCCCAGTTAGCCCACAGAATCTTGAGAAAAAATAAACTATTCTTATTTGAAGCCACCAAATTTTAGGTTGGTTTGTTATACAGCAGAAGCTAACTGATACATTATGCTACCATTTATATATGTTCTCTCATTATTTGTGTAATTATCACAGATTTCTATTTCTTTATCCAATATCATAGACTGGAATATTATTCTCTAGATTAAGTCTCTGAAAGAAAATCAGAGACCATATCACGTTCCATTTTACTTTTTCTCCTTCCTCTTTTCAACCAGACATCTTTAAGCATATATATTATGAATATCTTCACTAATTTTAAGATTATGGATATTCTTCTATATTGTCATCCACCACTGTTATACGCGGGGGATTTTTACTTTTAATTTTAGTCCTGTAATCCATTTGGAATGATTTACTTGTGAATAATTTTAGTTGATGGTCCAGTGTTTTATTTTACAAATGGATATCTTTTAGTCTATAAAACAAACACTACATCACTTGAAAAGTTGATTTGAAGCACATGGAATCTGAATAATGTTTGGAAAATTGATATCTTTGAAACACTGTTTTCAGTCACAAGTATAGTATATCTCTCCATTTAATCAGAGCTTTTACACGCTTTGTATCTCTTTATAAACTTCTTCATATAACTAATGTGTAGTTCCAATTATTTTAACTACTCATCTTAAATAATTCATTGCTCTTAGGAATGGAATAATTGTTTACATGTTTAAACTAATTCTTGCTCATGTAACAGTATTTTCGATGTTTCATATAGGAATCGAGCTTCCTTATACATTATTGCACTTATATACCAGTTCTAAATTTTATAAGTTATGTCCCACTAAAATAATAGATTTTCTCTTCTTCTCTAATATTATTTACCTCTTATTCTTTTGATTCTCATTTTTTCATGACTGTGCTCTCCATTGCCACACTGAATCACAGTAGTGTTTGCCAGGAGCACGTTCCTCTTCTTAAGTTTAGGGTAAACATCAGATAAATTCCTTGTCAGGGCAGAGCAGGCATCTAAGGGAGAAAAAGTAAAAACGTGAAGGGGAATCATTTCTGCCTGGAAATCAACAGAATTGTTTCTCTTGGCTGTTTGGAGCTGTAGATATTATGACAATGTGGCCAGCTGAGAATCAGAGGATCTTTCTCTAGTCCCAGGAATTAGTCTTGGTCAAATCTCTCAACCTCTTTAGACCTCATTTTCTTCACCTGTAACATGAAGAGTTGGACGAGTCTTTTTGAGTTCTGAAATCCAGTGACATCAAGATACCCTTCACCCACATGCACTTGACAAAGACCAGAGAGAATTTTTAGTTGTCTTCTTCTGCATCAACATTATTATCCATATCACCCCTTAAAGACATATCAAATGTCTACTTTCGCATGACACTGATAAAACAGATTCCATACCAAATCACTGTTCATTGGGATAACAAATCTATAGTTAATTGTTTAGAGGTAAGTATAGAGATGGGCCCTGCTGGAAACAGCAATCAATGGGCCAAAAAGTCTTGCTTTATGTTACAGCAAGGCTGTGTAAACACTCCCTAATACACCAGAATGCTTAAGTACTTAGAAAGTATGAAATAAATGGGAGCCTTGTATCCATGGTTACGAGCTAATAAGGATATGATTTTTAAAATTTTGTTAATGATGCCATTTGCCTGCTATGGGGCTGTTCTCTGGTGAGTAAAGAGCAAATGTATTCAAGGCCACTTTCATTCCTTTAATAAATATTTACTCAGTGCCTTCCACTTGCTGCATGATAGCAGTGATCTACCCTAAGAGCATTTATATTCTGGTAGGGTGACACAGACCATAAACAAAAAGAGAATCTGGAGGTGATCAATAAAGTTACATATACATCAAACTTTTTTCATTCTGGACTATTATTCACCCTTTCCCTTCTTTGACTGTTTACCAGAAGTCTAATCATGGACTTGAAAACCCCAGAAAGCATGGCTCCCAAGTTTCGTCTCACAACACCCCTGTTTCAAAGACATGGTGTTTATCATCTGAGAGTATGTCTCTTTAAGATTAAGTTCCTAAGAATCAGCATTATTTCATCACTTTCTTGAGAGGATCAATGATATTATGAAGGGGAAAAAGATATCATATGGGATTTATACTTGAAATGATGTTTCCACTCTAATTGTGTTATTTAACGTGGTGTGATTTGGGGAAAGTCAGTTACTCCTTCAGAGACACTGGTAATAATACCCTGAAAAGCATTCTATAGAGATTAAATGAAACAAAGTATGAGAAACTGCTTTGTAAATTACAAAGCAATCTATTTCAGCACATTTTTTCTAATAATATTTTCATTTATCCAATCCTTTTTGACTCTAACAAACCTGCCTAGACTTTTATCATTTATTCAACAATAATAATGGGTCAAAATGGTTGAATATTAGAAATTTCATATGGTTCAACTTAATTAATAGGCCATCACAATATTTAATTTGATTATAATTACAGTTAAATTTTTCATGATGCCTTATCATGTGCCAGGCACTTTCTAGGCATCTGACATATATTCACTCATTTAATGCTCATAACAATGCCATGGAGACAATAATATTAACCTCTATTGTATGGATGAGGAACATTAGAGGTTATATAATTGACCAAGGTCACACAGCTGGTACCCAGGCAGTCCACCTCCAAAATCTCTTTTAGGGATCCATTAGAAGTTGTGGCGCTTACATTGTAAAAGGATCACCTTGGTTCCTGGTTGGTGAATGGATCAGAAGGGACTAAGGAAGAAAGCCCATGGCTACTGAAATTATCCAGGCAAGCAATTGTGAATACAGGATTTCCTTCCTTTTTAAAGCTGACTAATATTCCATTGTATAGATGCCCCAGATTTTCTTCATCCTTTCACCCACGGGTGCGCAATTAGGCAGTTTCCATCTCTTGGTTATTGTGAATAATATTGCAGTGCATTTTGTCAAATTATTTCCTGGCACTTAGTGAGTTTGAAAAAATTCTTATACACATTCGTTATTGTAATGACCAACATTTCTACATGTCTAAAGTTTAAATATTTGTCATTCTACAGAAATACCTTGCCTAATCATGATTTGTGTCGTTATCAGTTCATGCATGATCTAAGATTTTTGTACAAAAATTTGTTCTAATGGCTTTTTTTGCATGTATTCAGGAACCTTGCATAATATGGGTATTCCCTGATTCTTGATTTTTAGTAGATTTTTCTAGTAAGCCTTTGGTATACAAAGCATCTTCGTAGATGTAAGGCAGACAGCAGAAAAATTATAAAGTGATTGTTATATTTAATTATATCTAAAGAAAACTGTAGTTTTGCTAAATTGTTTTTACACAGCCTTTGCTTATTTGTAAGAGTGACACATATCATTTTATTAATGAAAAGAAAATTCAATAAACAATTTTAACATAAAACAATATCTATTGAGAACTTATATGAAAATTTTAACTATATGCTGTCACCAATTTCCTCATCTGCAAAATGGAGATAGATAATACCATCTTCCTTATGGGTTGCTGTGAGAATACTCAAGAGTAATGTATGTAAAATGCTTATCAACACGTGGGTTGGAAAGTGATGCCCCATTCATTTTTCCATCGGGATGATGACAGCTTTTTTAATGCTTGAAGTCTGTAGTTTTCAAAATGCGTTCTACTCTTGTAAAGTGAATCCTTTTTACAAACTCTTTGTAGAGTTAGATCCTTTTGGAATACAAATTCAGGCTTCCGTGTGTGTGCATGTGTGTGTATATATACGCACATCTCTCAAATAATACTCCAAGGCTTATAATGAAAAGCTACTTTTCCCACGCTTGACTCTGGTTCCAAAAACAACTTCTTTAATTTTCTGGTTTAAAATCTATATTTCTAAATTAGCTACTCATACAGCTTTTTCATTTTTCAGCTTTTGACTATTTATAGTTTATTTCTCCTCTGAAAAAATCAGCACAAAGAGTTCTTACATATGGTAAAAACATAATTCCCCTTGCCCAATATAACTATTTAATGAATTAGGATAAATCAAAATTCAATGTCTACTGTTTTATGACATCAGTCTTTACCATTTTATAGCATACGAATCTTATCCAGAAATGTGCTACGTCAGATAGTATGAATACATTTTCTTTCTCACTTTTTCCTTTGACTTTTTAAATGGTAAAATTCTCTTATTTCTTTGTTGTCTTCCTATGGATTCATCACCGGTTCATCTCCTTCCACCAGAAAATTAAATCTCTTCTCATTAATTTCTGAGGCATGAGACAATTCATAGGCTTCAGGTTTTGCTTGCGGACATCCCTCTTGGGCTTGAACATATACACAGTCCCACATATACACAGTATGTCTGGAAGGATAGAGGAGGAAAGGATGTTTATCTCTGTGCAAAAGTACCGGGAGACAGTGGTAGAGTGAGAATATTTGAAGTTTTCTTATACGCGCACCTACGACGTAGGCCTCCCTCCCGCCAGATTTTTAAAATTAAAATAGCGTTATATCCTTATCTACTGGCTTGGAACAGCAAGTTGTAGAGAAATGTGAATATATGATCCGATTTTTTAACGAAATTAAGAACAGGAAACGCACAAAAAATTTAGAATTCTAAATATGGGCACATCATTCTATGAGGCTGTGTAAAGGTGGGGAAAGGAATGAAGAACAGCTGTTCAACATCCAGCTACCTGTACAGTGTAGGGGTCCACGGAAAGCCTCGCCTCCAGCCAAGACCCTGGAGTTGATTTCCTCCCCCTGTAAAGTCTGCCTGAATTATTCCAGACACACCCCCGCCTCTTCCCGCCCCTGGAACTGGTCTCAGCCCACAACGTTCTGGCCTGCCTCCGCCCACAGCCTGGTCACGGTTCATTGCCCTGCCTGCACCCTTGTTCCCGCCCATAGAACTGCCTTCCCGGCCTGCTGTCACTCACAGCCTTGTCCCCGCCCACAGCCTGCCCCTAGAACATGTTCCCGCACACTGCCCCGCCCCTAGATTTTGTCCCTGTCCCTGATGCCTGACCCAGCCCGCTTTCTAGCTTCTCACTTACTCTAGAAACTAGACACCTCCCCCGAGGCTGGGGTGCACGGCCTCGCCCCGCCCGCCACCTCAACCCGCAGCCCCCAAACGTTCGTCCTCCCCGAACGCCCGCCCGAGACCGGAACCGGAAGCGCGGTAGGAGCCGTGGATGGAGCGGGCGTTCTGCGCGGTGTGTTCCGTCTTCTCCGTGTGGAGCGAATTCCCGTGGACGTTCGCCCTCAGAGGCGGGGCTCGGTGAGCAGCGGGCGGTCCCGGCCCCAGTCGCGTTCCAGGGGCCTGGGCCGTAGGCAGCCCCGTCAGGGCTCGGCGTCTCTCCATCCCCCCACAGCCCCGTTTCCCCCTGGGCTGTTCACTCAGGGCCCCCGAGGCTGCTGTTCCTCCTGGCTCCGGGTGCCGCCGTCCCCTACTCTGATTCCCCGTCACCGTCCTCCGTGTGATTTTGTCCCCAGGGGGCTTTAGCCTCTTCTGGAGGCGATGTTTGGGTCGTTACAAATGGGGCGCTCCTGGCATCTAGGGGGGGAGGCAGGGATGCTGCTCAGCATCCTCCAGGGCCCAGGACGGCCCGACAGAGAATTATCCAGCTCCAAATATCTGTTGTGCCAAGGTTTGGAAACCTGCTCCAGGGCCTGAAAATCTCCCGAGCCCTGAATGAAGTGTGGAAATTGTTGACAAGTCAGCGAGTCACTTACAGGGTCCCTAAATGACAAGCTTGTTTAAAGGGTCCAGAGTCACCAAAAAGTCTCTTTCCAGCCAAGTGAGTTGAGCGACTCAAGTGCACACAGCACGAAGCTGCTTTCTCCCATCTCAGGGAGCAGCAGGTGGCTGGACAGGAATCGGGAAAATCCAGCCACAACCAACAGTTACAGTTAAATCAGTAAATACAAAAATAGAAAAGTGAATGGGGTTGGCCTTTCCATCCAACACCCTATAAAAGGCCTCAAAAGCTTGTTTGTGCTTTTTATCCCCCCTCAGACATGAAAAGCATCCGTGGAGCTCAAGTTTGATGTGAAACCAGGCTCAGGGTCCACCTGTCCTTGCTGATCCATGGATTTGTGTGTGACCAGGTGAGTACCCTGTGGACCTGGTACCAACAGGTTCCGGCAGCCTCCGCTGTGCAGAAGACCTGCTAGTGAGCTTTCCTGGGCTCGGGTTGTCACCACCTGGAGTCACTGAGAGTGAAGGTATCTTGAGAAAAATTATTGATATTTGATGGATGGAAAGATGGTAAGCTGTGTGTGGTTCTGTGTGGTAAATATTTCAGTAAGTACAGTTATATGCAAATAAAAACACATGAAACAAACGTAAATAACTGCAAATGTGTATTATAGTAGAAAATATAGATTTACTTGCATTGCATAATACTCAAAAGTCAGGATTTATATATAATATAAATACAGAAATGTTTTGTGTGTGTATGTAGTATTAGAAGACATCCTATGAAATATTAGCAGGGATACTCAACAACATTCCTTAGACCCATTCAATTTGATCTCTAAAGTCCTATGAATCCTCCACATAAATTTCAAATAAAGGAGCATTCAGGGAAGAAGATGATTTGAACTTCTTTCTATTAATAACAAATTTAAAATTGAATTTGCCAGTATCCAGATTTATTTTGAGTATTTTTTTCTTTATGACATTTCAAATCATTTGGAGGAGTACTAAGCAACACTGTAGATTGAAGGGAAGGGCACTAGTCTCCAAAAAGACTGTCCTCTCCACCTTGCCTTTTAAAGGGAATTAACTTTGTTTCTTGAAACTTTTCTGAAATAACGGTCTGGTGATTCACGTTGCAGAGAATCTTGTTTAGTAATTTTGTATTTAGTTGTTGGCCTCTACTAATTGTGTGTGTATGTGTGTGTGCCTTTTTCCTTCTAGCTTTCCTGTGATGTTCTTCAGGGGAATGTGTGCTTGTCATGCAATAGATAGTCTCTGAGTGTATAATTAATGGTGACCAACCATCCTCATTTATTCAAGACAGTGGGGTTTTCCAGGACACAGGACGTTTAGTGTTCAAACCAGGGCAGTCCTAGACAAACCGGGATCATTCCTTATCTCATGAGCCAGGCCCTGGGACACATGCATGGGGACCTGGAGAACCAGAGAGACCTTGTCCCACCTCCATGGAATTTACATTGTATTTGGGAATTTGGATTTTGAGAAGTTAATGATGAGAGTGATGTGGGAGTATGGCACAAGGGGAATCAACCTGAGGGGGCAGAGAAGCCCTCTTGAGAAGGACTGATATTTAGCTTGAGAGCTAGAGTTGGGACTGGATTTAGCTGGTAGGAGGGTTAGACTGGAGTGAGGGTGTGGGAGTGTGTTCAAGAGAGCGTTTCAGGCAGAGGGACCCGCATGAGGACACCCCTGAAGCAGAGAGCCTGGTGTGTCCATGAACTGAGAATAAAGATGGCTGAGCCGAGTCAACACAGGGGGAGGGGTGTGAGCCACACTGGCGGGGGGGGACAGGCAGGACCAGATCAGGAGTGACTTGGGACTCTGTTCTAAGTCCAGTGGGAACACTCTGGAGAGATGCGAGTAGAAGGATGATGTGATTAGAGTTTGGTCTAAGCATGTGGGTTAAAATGGACTTCATGGTTAAGAATGAAGACTTAATAGGCAAGATGGGAGGTGCTGGAAATAAGATTAGGAATAAGATGATTGTTCCCTAGGCCTGAGTGATGACTGTGGAGTAGGAAAGAAGTAAAAAGAATAGACCATGGAGTGTAGAACCGAGAGAACATAACGGTACTTTCTTGCCTGCATGTGTCAGATGGCACAGAGCACTGACTGTTCTCGCTGCTGTCTGTGCAGACCTGCGGGTGCCCCCTCACCCAGGTCTGTGTGTTCACCCCTCTTTGCCACTCACAGGCCCCCTCCACATCCTAAAAGAAGTCAGGCCTTACTTGTGAGGGGGTTGTCTCACACGGGAGACACCTAGGAGAGCCCCTGCAGGCATCAGAGCAGCCCCTTCAGCATCTCCATCAACTTCCTCCCTTCCCCTCTCTCACTTTCCACACCCAGAATGACCCCTGCTCAGTATTCCACATCCCCATGATCTTCCTCCCCCAGGCTTGAGAAGGGTGGGGTAGCCACTGGCTTGGACATCATCTGCACCTTCCATTCTGACCCCCGCAGGTCCCGGGCTGGACAGAGAGTGACTCTACTGGGAGCTGAGCCATGAGACTCAGCGCATCACCCACCTGGCCTCCTTCACCCTGGACTGGGACAGCCTCTACTTCAGTGGTGAGGGGCTGTGCTACAGCCATGCTGTCTGTTCTGTGTTCCCTCCGTTGCTCTAAAGTGAGCTATGATCCATCTCTCTATCCTCCTGCTCTGGGTTCAGTCTTCTCATCACTGTGTGATCACTGGGTCCATCCACCTTTCAACTTATTGCCTTCCCCCTGAACACCCCTCCACTCGTCCCCTCTGCTTTCCCCTCTGCTTTTCCCACAAAGGTCACTACATCCTTTCTCTCCCTTAATTCTTTATGTTCATCCCAACTCTTGCTCAGCTCCTCTCGCCTTCTCTCCACAGGTTACACCTATGGAGCCGTGGCCCCGACTACCACCAGTGAGTATTCCTGACCCTGATCTCCTGTGTCCCATCTGCATTTGTAGTTTGGGAGCACTTGTTCTCCTTCACCTGCTGTCCTTAGTGAGGGAAGGACCTGGAAGGGCCCTAATTCATCCCTTCTCTCCCTCCCGGGTTCTGGTGGACAGTCCCAGCCCAGTGTGAGAAAGCCTTAGACACAAATATGTTCTCCACCACATTCTGACCCCACATGGTTTTCACTTTAATTCTCCTAAAGCCCCGCTCTTGGTCCTCCTTTTCCAGGTATCCCATCCATCTGCCCATTTTTCTGCCTATCTGTCTCTCCTCTGATTTCAGTCACTCTTGTTCACCTATCACTCTCTCTTGGGCTCCTCTCATCCACAGGCTTGCTCATCCCTCTACTCACACAGTCACCGGTCCCCTCACTCTCATTTATGCTTCACCTGTGAATGGTGGTCCTGAGACAGCCAGTGCTGGAGCCCATGTGAGCCTCGGGTCTCCTCCCACTCTGTCCCTCCCAGATGACAGCCTTATCCACAGCTCCCGAGCCGGCCACCACGTCCCTGCATACTTGATCATCACCTGTGCCACCAGAAGCCACCACAGGTATCTGGGTGCCCCTTTTCCTTCCCAAGAGAAGCTCTCTGGCCCCACTCCCCATGAGCCAGGTGTGATCCAGGAGCTGGGAAGCCAGGGTATGAAATTCTGGTTTTAGGACAATCATGCTGATCACAAAGATTATACCAACGATTCAGTCTAAAGCCAGCTCTCAGAGAGCCCCTAGACTTGTGAAATTAACACACCATTATAATACAATGTGGGATATTTTGGGGAGAGGCACCTGGCATAATTTGGAGGGAAGGAGCTTGCTAGAGAAAGTTACACCAGAAGTCTTTAAGAATGTGTAGGAGGGACCCTGGCAAATAGAGGATGAAGGATTTTCCTGGCAGAAAGGATTCCGTGAGCAAAGGCTCCGGCCAGAAACAACATGCCATATGGGGAGAATAGAAACGAATTTGGGTTGCATGAAGCATAATGTTTAACCGTCAATAGATGGATAAAATGAGACTGAAAGGTCAGCAGGAGCCAGATTGAGTAGAGCCTTGAGTGCCAGGTCAAGAAGGTTGAACTAAACACTGAAGGCCATAGGGAGCCATGGGTGGTACTAGAGCAGTGGTGGCCCTAGTGAGGTATTCATTTCAGAAAGATTCTTCTAGTAGTCCATGAAGAACATCCTTTAGACAGAGCATCCAGTGAGCCTGCTGGGGTGTTTGTCCGGGTGAAGGAAGTTAAGACCTGAGCTAGGACAGGGATGGAGAGAGGGAGTGTATGTGAGGACCAGTGTGCAAGGTGAATGGGTGTTACTGGGAGGGAGGAGGAGCTGAGTAGACATGCTGGTTCTGACTTGGGTGACCACACGGGTGGGTGGTGGTGCCACTGGGACAGAAGACGACAGATTATAATGAGTGCAGGACTCTGGGCTGGTCTCAGGCCAGCTTTCGGAGATGGCCATCTCTCTCCCTCTCGTCTTGCAGCTTTGGGGCACAATTTGAAGACCCTCACAGTCAACGTCACCATCTCCACCCTCCGGTATTCATCAGACATGAGCAATGGCTAGGCCACGTTCAACTTCACTGAGAGGGTCCTGCAGAGCCTGGTGAAACCCTGGTTCCAGCAGCTCCTGGTGGGTTAAATCCCACCCAGCCCCTCCTCCAACCCCTGTCCCTCCTGCTCCTCCTCCTCCTTCCTCCCCAGCTGGATCATTGTTCAAGAAGAGCAGCCTGGGCCCCTTCTACTCAAGTTGCAGACTGGTCTCCCTCAGGTGAGACCCTCCCCTCAGCATTTGCCCCTAATGACCACTTATGTGACCACCCCTCTCTGTCTCCCAACTGTCCTCCCATTTCCTCTTTCCTGTTCTGGCCCCCACCCCCAGAGGTTTCAGGACCTCTCTCTAGAGTCCCCACATCCCTCTCTCCCCAGGCCTGAGAAGGATGGGTCAGCCACCTGTGTGGACGCTGTCTGCACCCACCACCCTGACCCCGTGGGACACCATGCCTCTGTGCTGGGAGCTGAGTGTCGCCACCTGTCTGCTCTTCTTCTCGGTGGCTCCTGGCTCTGCAGCCCAGAGTTTATCCATCAAGAGAGAGCACCAGCTACATTTCCGCATCATCAGCTGGAACCTCAGCATCTCGGAGCCCACATCTTAGGAGTACTCCGCCCTGCTGAGAGACACCCAAGACCAGGTGGCGTCTCCCACTCCCGTCTCTCCTTGCCCTGATGGCACCGTCATTCCTCCATCTGACTTACATCTGTTATGTGATTGTTTCAACCCTTCACTTTCCCTTCATGTCTGGGTTCTCTCAGTCCCCAGGGGTGGTGTCCTATCTGCCTTCCCCATTTCTCACATGGGTAAACTGAAGCTCAGAAAGGGGAGTATTGTGCCTAAGGTCACACAGTGAGTTAGGGGCAGAGCCAGGATTAGAAGTCAGGTCTCCCTTGTCCCAAGGTCTGTGATATTTCGCTGGCTCCAGTGGCCCCCTGCATCCCCAGGAGACCTTCATCTCACCCACTCTCCCTCGCGTTTTTTCTAGGTCACCACGCTCTACAGCGGCAGCCAGCTTTGAGACATATTCCACTCCTGCCTGGTCACAAACTTGATGTAGGTTGAGGAGATTGGAAGCATTGGCTGAGCTGGTGGCTGATGACTCTGATCTCCCGTGACACATCATTGATCTGGAAGTCACTTACATCGTGGCCATTCTGCCCCACATCCCTGTCAGCTAATCCTAACATCTCCTTCCATAAGTTTTCGGGGGATGAGAAAAGCATTAACATTTGGTGCCACCAACCTCCAGCATCCTGCTCCTCCTCCTCTTCTGGAGACTTTCAACAAATATCAGCAGTCTAACTGTGCTCTCCAATAGTGGAGCCACTAACCACATGGGGCAATTTAAATTTTTTATACACCTATTAGGATACGATTCACATATTGTGTGTGGAGAGGAGTGTATTTTTTAGGTTTTTCTATATACAATATCTTCTCATCTGCAAAACAAATAGTTTTACCTCTTCCCTTCCAATCTGGGTTTCTTTTATTCCTTTTTCTTGCCTAATTACCCTCATTAGAACCTTTAGTATCTGTGATTAACATACGAGATAAGGGAAGACATCATTGTCTTGTCCCTGGTCTTAGGGGGGAATTTTCAGTCTTTCACCATTGAATATGGTGTTAGCCGTGGGTTTTTCATCGATGCTGTATATAGGTTGAGAAAGCTTTTTCTATTCCTAAATTGTTGAGTGTTTTCTTTTTTAGACATGAAGGGCGTTATATTTTGTGAAATTCTTTTCTGTATATGGGGTCGAGATTGCATGTTATTGGCCCTTATTCTATTAATATTGTGTAACACATAGTCAAGTTTTCAGATATTAAGCCAACCCTTCAACTAGAGGTGAGAGGTTAAGATGTTCTCAAGTTTTTCCTGGGCGTGCCACAGCCCTGAGCCCTTGTGGCCTTCAAGATGCCCGCAAATACACTGGAGCTTTTCAAAGCCACCTGTGGACATCTCATGCCCCCAATTTTTCTTCTAAGTTTATGGCTCACCTCTTGCCTGCCTCAGCTGGTATCACTCCCTCAGGCAACTACAATAGAAAACAATTAGCCCTGAATATTTTTAGCAAGTGCCCTGGGGACAGACTTTCCTCCCTGGGCAAGCTCTGACTCAAGTAACGTCAAGCTCTGAACATGGGGCTTTTTCAGGGAGCTGCCAGGAAGGTCAGCTAGTGACAGTTCGATGGGGATGGGTCTTTTCAGAGCTCTAAACCCATTATGGCTGCTTGGCTGCTGGTTGTCTCAGCTACCATGGTTCTGAGACTGATGGTTTTCAAAGTTATGGAGGATATTGTGAGAGCAGGATGGGAATAGTGCAAGTTATAATGCCACAAAGTTTGCTCCCGTTATCAAGATTCCACCATGTTTCTTCACTAAACCCTCCTCAGATTCTTACAAGCCGTTGATTAATTTCTAGACTTATGAAAAGTTGATTTTGACCATTTTTACCAGTGTTCTCATTGTTTTTATGCATTTGCAGAAAACCTTTCTCAAATGTTTCAAAAATGTTCTCCCTGTGGTTATTTATTTATAAATTAATTACTTAAAATGAAATTACATGAGAAATTCAGTTCCTCACTCACACACACTAGCCACATTTTAAGTGCTTGATAACAACATGGGGCTAATAATGAGTGTATTTGGTAGTGCAGACAAATGTTTACATTATTGCAGAAAGTTATCTTGGACAGAACACAGAAGCAGGGAATCTAGAATCAGGGTAGAATTCTAGACACCCTTGTTCATCCCTTGTGCCCTTCCATGTCTGTCCCCCACAGTAACCACACTGGAGTGGACTCCTTGTGTACCTTGCCGCCTTGGCACAGAGATTGGACAGAATTGCCATCTATGAGGAATTCCTGTGTCTGACCCAGAATGGACCCAGCTGCAGAACTTGACCCTGGACAGGAAGAGTGTCCTTGGGGAGGTTAAGGCTCCCTAGTCATTGGGAAAGGAAGTCAGGCTTTTCTGGGGACTCTGGATGCCTGGGGCTGAGAGAGCATTGAACTTTCTCAGGCTGACAGGAGGTGGCATAGTCCCCCAGTCTTTACCCACCATAGAGAGAGAGACAAGGACACCAGTGTAATATTGGAGGCCGTCACCTTCTCCTAGACAGCTCTGTGACCTCAAGCTAGTCACCTCCCCTCTCTGGACTTTTGTTTCCTTATCTCTCCACTGAAAGCCACTGGGCCAGATGGTCAGTGAGGGCCTCCAGCTCTGTGTGAAGCAGTCTTACAGGTTTGGGTGTCATGTGGTTTCTGATCCACAGGCTATAGTTTGCCAAGTCCCACTCTAGACGAGCACCAATGCACTAGAACTTTCTGCAGTAGTGGAATGTTCTATATCTGTGCTCTCTAGTGCATAGCCGCATGTGGCTGTTGAGTACTCGAAGGATGGTATTGTGACTGGTCTTTATTGTTACTGATTTTTAATGTTACTGAGGTACCAGATTTTTCATTTTATTTAACTAAAATTAATTTTAATTCAAAAAGAGACTTGTTTGTGCTCCATATCAGACAGCACACCTCTAAGAGTTTGTATGGATAGAGGTACAAGTAGGGGGGCCTGCACCCCTCCCCCCATGCCCACTGAGTGCTGTGTGTCCTCCCCTCCTGGAGTTTATGTTGTAGCTGGCAATAACAAGAATAGAGAATTGAAACTTATCAATTATTTGATGTGAACAAACTCATACTTGGAGGCGGTATTCAGAGAAGACTTTCTGCAGGATATTACATTGTATGTTAATCCTAGAAAATGAATATTAAGGAAATAGATAAAGGAGAAGGGGATGATGTGTTTCCAGGCATGGAAGAACACTTTTGAGTGGGATTTTACAAATTTAGAGAGATCCCATAGGCTTGCCAACTGTGATGACCCATTTTCCCCCCGACCGTCCTAAGAAAGTCCAGCCCAAATTCAGTCCTCTGTGCCCAGAGGTATGAATTTGGTTTAATTTATTACACTTTTGTTCTGTGATAATGGTCTTGGATTTTGTAGCAAAGTGTGCTCACTTTTTAGAAATGAAAACTAAAATTGGGTGAAACATCATGATGTCTACTTGACTTTAATATTTCATTGAAAACATGGGATGAATCAAGGGTGGCAAGTGTTAATAATTTATACATTGATGAAATATTGTTTTAATTGGATGGAATATACATTGTTAAATCTAGATGATGGATGTTTATGAGACTGTTCCCTTTATTTTTCTGTGTCTAAAAAGTTTTATTAACAAGAGTGAAACACACTCACATGCATTCTCCATTTCATTCACTTCCAGAATATTCTCCCAACAGAGATGATACCTTGACTCGGAAGCCTGGTAAACCTGCAGGAAGCCCCAGCCCATGGTAGGGGACGAGTATGTTGATGCTATGTCTCATTGAAGAGAACCGTGTGCACAGTGTCTTGGATGATGAAGAATGTTGGCCAACCCTTGTCAAGGAGGGTTGAGGCACAGTGGGTTCACCAGGAGCCCTTGGGCGATGACAGGACGTGGCTTACCTCACCACTTGTCTCCCCAGACCTCCCCTTCTGGGCCCTCATCCTCATCTGCTTGGCGGGACTCCTGGTGCTCATCACAGGCCTGATCTGCTGTCTCCTCGTAAGCCATGACATGTTGCTTGTCTTCTTCTTATTGCGTTGTAAGAGCTCTTTATATATTATAAATACACATCCTTTTATAGGGATATGTTTTGCAGATGTTTTCTCCCAATCTGTGCGTGACTTGCCTTCTCCTTCACAACATGAGTCATTGGGGAAATGTAAGTGACAGTCATCATGAGATTCCACCACACTTGAGAATGGCTAAAATTAAAAAAACTGACTATAGCAACTGTTGTTGAAGATTTCAAGTCACTGAAACTCTCATCGAGTGCTGGTGAAAAATAGCTTGGATGCGTCTTTAATAATTACATACGTCTACCCAGCCATTCCTCTCCTAGGAATCCATCTAAGGGAAATAAACACATATGTCTATACACAGACTTGTACACACATGTTGATAACAACCTATTTATAGCAGACAAAAACGGAAAACAACCCAAATGTCCATCTACTGGTGAACGGATACACAAAGTGTGGTATATCCCCACAGTGGAATACTATTCAATCATAAAAAGGAATGAATTTTTTTTCTTTTTTAATTATTCTATTGAAATTATAAAGAGTTTTAACATTGTGTAATTTCGGGTGTTCATTATTATTTGTGAATTTCTGTATAGACTGTATCGTGCTTAGCAGCGGTAGTCTAACTTTTTTCCATCACCATGCATATGTGCCCCTTTAACTTTTTCACTCAACCCCCAGCCCCCTTCCCCTCTGGTAAGCACTAATCTGTTCTCTTTATCCCTGTGTATGTTTATCTTCTACATATGAGTGAAATCATGCATATTTCTTTGTCTGGCTTATTTCATTTAACATCATACCCTCAAGGTCCATCCAAGTTGTTGCAAACAGGATGATCTTGTCTTTTTTTTCTGGCTGAGTAGTATTCCATTGTATATAATACATACCACATCTTCTTTATCAATTCATGTGTAGCAGGGCACTTGGGGTGCTTCCATTTCTTGGCTATTGTGAATAATGCCGCAGTGAACACAGGGGTGAGTAAATCTCTTTGAATTGTTGATTTCAATTTCTTTGAATAAATACCCAGTAGTGGGATAGTTGGAAGGTATGGTATTTCTATTTTTAATTTTTTGAGAAATCTCCATACTGTTTTCCCTGGTGGCTACACCAGTTTGCATTCCCACCAGCAGTGTGTGAGGGTGCTCTTTTCTCCTTATCCTCTCCAACATTTGTTATTTTTTGTCTTGGGAGTTATAGCCATTCTGACAGGTGTAAGGTGACGTCTCATTGTAGTTTTGATTTGAATATCCCTAATAATTAGTGATGTTATACATCTTTTCATGTGCCTGTTGGGCCTCTGTATATCTTCTTTGGAAAAATGTCTGTACATATCCTCTGCCCATTTTTAGATTGGATTATTTTTTTTATTGTTATTGGGTGTGTGAGTTGTTTATATATTTTGGAGATTAACCCCTTGTCAGATATATGATTTGCAAATATTTTCTCCCAGTTCGTGGGTTGTCTTTTCTTTTTTTTTTGAGGAAGATCAGCCCTGAGCTAACATCCGTGCTAATCCTCCACTTTTTTTCTGAGGAAGACCGGCTCTGAGCTAACATCTATTGTTAATCCTCCTCCTTTTTGTTTTTTTCCCCAAAGTCCCAGTTGATAGTTGTACGTCATACTTGCACATCCTTCTAGTTGCTGTTTGTGGGACGCGGCCTCTGCTTGGCCGGACAAGCGGTGCGTCTGTGCGCGTCTGGGATCCGAACCTGGGCCGCCAGTAGCGGAGCTCGTGCACTTAACCACTAAGCCACGGGGCTGGCCCTGTCTTTTCGTTTTGTTCATCATTTCCATTGCCTTGCAGAAGCCTTTTAGTCTCATGTAGTCCCATTTGTATATTTTTTCTTTTCTTTCCCTTGCCTGAGTAGACATGGTATTGGGAAGGGTGCAGCTAAGACCGATGTCAAAGACTGTACTGTGTATATTTTCTTCTAGGAGTTTTATGGTTTCAAGTGTTAGATTCAAGTCTTTTATTCATTTGGAGTTAATTTTTGTGTATGGTGGAAGATAATGATCTACTTTCATTCATTTGCATGTGGGTGTCCAGTTTTCCCAACAGCATTTATTGAAGAGACTTTCTTTTCTCCATTGTATGATCTTGGCTCCTTTGTCAGAGATTAACTGACCACAGATGTGTGGTATTTTCCTGGGCTTTCAGTTCTGCTGCATTGATTTATGAGTCTGTTTTTGTGCCAGTACCATGCCATTTTGATTACTACAGCTGTGTAATATATTTTCAAGTTAGGATTGTGATGCCTCCAGCTTTGTTCTTTCTTCTCAGGATTGCTTTGGCTATTTGAGGTCTTTTGTTATTCCATATATATTTTAGGTTTCTGTGTTTTGTTTCTATGAAGAATGTCATTGGGATTCTGATTTGCATTGCTTTGAATCTGTAGATTACTTTAGGTAATATGGACATTTTAACTATGTTTATTCTTCCAATCCATGTGCATGGAATATCTTCCCATTAGTTCAGGTCATCATTGATTTCTTTCAATAAAGTCTTATAATTTTCATTGTATAGTTCTTTAACCTCTTTAACCTCTAGGGATACTAGACATTTTTTTTTTATTTTGCAATTGTAAATGGGATTGTATTCTTGTGTTCTCTTTCTGTTAGTTCACTATTAGAGTATAGAAATGCAACTGATTTTTGTAAGTTGATTTTGTATGCTGTAACTTTGCTGTAGTTGTTGATTATTCTAATAGTTTTCTGATGGATTGTTTAGGGTTTTCTATATTTACAATCATGTCAGCTGCAAACAGCAAGAGTTTCATTTCTTCCTTTCCAATTTGGATTCCTTTTATTTCTTTTTCCAGCCTAACTGCTCTGGCCAAAACCTCCAGTACTATGTTGAATGGGAGTGGCGAGAGTGGGCACCTTTGTCTTCTTCCTGTTCTCAGAGGAATGGCTTTAATTTTTTCACCATTATGTATGATGTTGGCTGTGGGTTTGTGATATATGGCCTTTATACTGTTGAGGTACCTTCCTTCTATACCCATTTTATTGAGAGTTTTTATCCTAAATGGATGTTGGATCTTCTCAAATCCTTTCTCTGCATCTGTGGAGAGGATCATGTGATTTTTATTCCTCATTTTGTTAATGTGGTGTATCACATTGATTGATTTGCGGATGTTGAACCATCCCTGCATCCTTGGTATAAATTCCACTTGATCATGGTATATGATCCTTTTAATATATTGCTGTGTTCGATTTGTTGATATTTTGCTGAGGATTTTTGCTTCTGTGTTCATCAGTGATATTGGCCTGTTATATACCTTCTTTGTGCTGTCCTTGCCTGCTTTTGCTTTCAGGGTGGTGTTGGCCTCATAGAATGAATTAGGAAGTGTTCCATCTTCTTCAACTGTTTGGAATAGTTTGAGAAGCATAGGTATTTAATCTTGATTGAATATTTGGTAGAATTCTCCAGAGAAGACATCTTGTCCTGGACTTTTGTTTTTTGGGAAGGTTTTTGATGACCATTTCGATCTCTTTACTTGTGATTGGTCTGTTCATTTTCTCTATTTCTTCTTGAATCAGTTTTGGGAGGTTGTATGAATCTAATAATTTATCTATTTCTTTTAGGTTATCCAATTTGGTGGCATGTAAGTTGTTCAGTTTATTCTTTATTGTCCTTTGGATTTCTGTGGTATCTGTTGTAATTTCTCCTCTTTCATTTCTAATTTTATGTCTTTGAGCCTTCTCTCTTTTTTTCTTAGTGAGTCTGGCTAAGAGTCTGTCAGTTTTGTTTCAATCTTCACAAAGAACCAGCTCTTTGTTTCAATGATCCTTTCTAATGTTTTTTTAGTCTCTATTTCATTTATTTCTGCTCTAATTTTTATTATTTCCCTCATTCTGTTGACTTTGGCTTCATTTGTTCTTCATTTTCTGGTTCTATTAGGTGTAGTTTAAGGTTACTTATTTGGTATTTTTCTTGTTTGTTGAGGTGCACTTGTATTGCTATGAATTTCCTTCTTAGAACTGCTTTTGCTGCATCCCATAGGAGTTGTTTTGTTGTCTTTTCATTTTCATTTGTCTTCAGGTATTTTTTGATTTCTCCTTTCATTTGTTCATTTATCCAATGGTTCTTCAGTCTTGTGTTCTTTAGTCTCCACATATTTGTATCTTCCCCATCTTTTGTCTTGTAGTTGATTTCTAGTGTCATAGTATTGTGGTCAGAAAAGAAGCTTGATATGATTTCAATCTTAAATTTATTCAGGCTTGCCTTGTTTCACAACATATGGTATATCTTTGAGAAGGTTCCATGTGCACTTAAGAAGAATGTGTATTCCACTTTTTTGGGAGGGTATGCTCTCTATATATCAATTAAGTTCATCTGATCATATGTTTCATTTAATTCCACTATTTACTGGTTGCCTTTCTATGCATGATCTATCCGTGGACGTAGTGGGGTGTTCAGCTCCCCTGCTATTATTGTGTTGCTTTTAATTTCTCCCTTTAGGTCTATTGATAGTTGCTTTATATTCTTTTGTGCTGCTGTGTTAGGTGCATATATCTTTATAAGTGTTATGTCCTCTTGGTGGAAAGTCCCCATTATCATTATATACTGCCCCTCTTTGTCTCTCATAGTCTTTTTTATCTTGAAGTCTGCTTTGTCTGATATAAGTATGGAAACACCTACTTTCTTTTATTTGCCATTTGCTTGCAGTATTGTCTCCCATCCATTCATTCTGAGCCTGTTTGTTTTTAGTGCTGAGATGTGTTTCCTGGAGGCAGCGTATTGTTGGGTCTTGTTTTCTAATCCACCCCACCACTCTGTGTCTGTTGATTGGAGAATTCAATCGATTTACATTTAGAGTGATTATTGATACATGAGGGCTTAATCCCACCTAATCTATATTTCCATTGTTTCTCTTCCTTTGTGTTTCTGACTACCATTTCATTTTGGGGGTTTTCTGTGGAGGTGTTCTCTCTTTTTATGATCTATGGCTCTGCTCTGATTTTTTGTTTGCTGGTTACTGTCAGGTTTGTATGAAGATCTCATAGATGACATAGTCCATCTTCTGAGAGCCTCCTATCTCCATTAGCCTAAGCAGGTTCCATCCCTTTCCTCTTCTCCTTCTCAGTTATTGTTGTCACAAGTTATTCAATTTTGTGTTGTGCATTTGTGACTAAGCTGAAGTGTTTATAGTTACTTTTGATGCTTTCCTTCCCTTCCTCTTTTAAGTTATAATTAATTATTTGCTACCCTGTTGTGAAACAAAGCTGTAGCTTTCTGATTTTGTCTTTCTATTTATCTCTTTGCTCAAAGCTTTGTAGACATTTGCCTTCTTTTTGTTTCAGGTATGAGGGTGTTCTTGATCATTGCTTTTATGGGAGATCTAGTGGCGATGAACTCCCTCAGCCTTTGTTTATCTGGGAAAACTTTTATTTCTCCCTTGTATCATAAGGATCATTTCACTGGATAGAGTATTCTTGGCTGAAAGTTTTTGTCTTTCAGTATTTTTAATATATCATTCCATTCTTTCCTTGCCTGTAAAGTTTCTGCTAAGAAATATGCTGAAAGCCTGATAGGTGTTCCTTTGTAGGTTATTTTCTTCTGTCTTGTTTCCCTTCATGTTTTTTCTTTGTCATTGGCTTTTGCCAATTTTACTATTATATGCTTTGGAGAAGGTCTTTTAGCATTGATGTAATTAGGCGTTCTGTTGGCTTCATGTATTTGTAAGTCCGATTCTTCCCCAGGTTTAGGAAGTTCTCATCTATTATTTCTTTGAACAAGCTCTCTGCTCCTTTCTCCCTCTTTTCTCCCTCTGGGATACGTATAAATCTTAGGTTGCTTTTATAATTGAATCATATATTTCTCCAAGAATTCCTTCATTTTTTAAAAATCTGAGTCCTCTCTCCTCATCGACTGGAAGCATTTCTATATTTCTATCCTCTAAATCACTAATTCTTTCATCCATAATATCAGCTCTGTTTTTTAAGGATTCTAGAGTCTTTTTTATCTCATTAATTATGTTCTTCATATCCAGAATTTCTGCTTGTCTTTTTATTTAAATAGTTTCAGTCTCTTTGATGAAGTATTCCTTTTCCTCATTAATTTTATTCCTGAGTTCATCGAACTGTCTGAACATTCTTGTAACTTGGTGAGTTTCTTTAATGACAGTTATTTTGAATTCTCTGTCATTTAGATTGTAAATTTCTGTGACTTCAATGTTCCTTTCTGAAGATTTGTCATTTCCTTCTGCTCTGAATTGTTACTGTAGTTTCTTATGGTGTTTGATGAACTAATCTTTTGCCTGCGTATTTGTGGTAGTATCAGGTCGCAGATGCCGCCTGCTACCGCTGTGGGGAAAGCATGAACTGTGTTTCTGATCCCACTCCATATGCTGGAAGTTGCGTGGGTACAATGGCTGTTCCCATCCTCTGGGAAAGCATTCACACTGGGCTCAGAGCTGCCACCAAACGGAGGCATGTACCCAGTTGTGAGACGGCAGCACTACTATGGGTATTTGTGCCATCTGGGAAAGCATTTGCATGTGCGCATATATCTGCTGCTGCCTTTTCTTATGCTCATGCCAGCCTCTGTGCTTGGTGGGTGGGACTTCTTCACGGTTTCTGAACATTGGCCAATCATTGTGACTGCAGTGGCATGGTGGGCTTCCCAATCATCCAGGAAAACATTAATTGGAAGGTCCAGGGCTCCCGCCAACCCCTCCCAGAGTTGCACCAAGGCGCATTCCTACTTTTGGGGATACAGCAGTACTATTGGCTCTCACTCCAACCTGAGAAGCACTCGGGTGTGTGCACAGTGCTGCCAGGGAAGCGTTGGGGATAGGAATGAATTCATAGTGCATGCAATGACAAGCATAAATCTCAAAATATTTATGCTTAGTGAAAGAAGCCGGTAAAACATGAGTACATAGTGTATGATCCCATTTATAAATTCCTTGGAAAATACAGGAAAATCTATAGGGACATACACCGGATCACTGGCTGCCTGGGAATGAGAATGTGTTTGCAAACGGCAGGGAAATAGAAATTAAAATGACCATGAGGAAATTTGGGGAGGATGGGCGTTCCTTTTCTTGATAGAGGTGATGGTTCAATAAGTTATAATCAAAATGTATCAAATTGTTCTCTTTAAATGTATGCAGTTTACTGTATGTCGTTAATACCTCAATTACGCTAGAACATGTAGGGGAAAGAGAGGGAGAGAGAGAGGAAAGAGGGAAAAGGAAAGGAAATGAAGGACTGAGAGTGAAAATTAAGTGGACAAAAGGAAGAGGGCGACACAGGATGCATCAGGTCTCTGTGGCTTTGGCATCTCCTTCCCCTGGAGTCTCCCATACTGGGCAGCTGACTGGACCATTCTGAGGCGCTCTCCTCACCTCACAAGTCACTGTCTGCCGGCGGAAGAAGGAGGGCGACTATGAGCTCCAGAGACAACGCCTGGGCTATTACCTGCCTCATGGCGACCTACGGAAGCTGTGATGACTAGATCTGACTAGATCTGAGGTCCCTTTTTCCCAGCTGTAGTCCATAGGAGCTTGGCTGTAACAAAATGAAACCATATTGGACAGACACAGGCTCCGAGCCTTTCTAGACTTGGCCCCTGACTGGCTCACAGGGGACTAAGCTGAAAGGTTTCACCTTCCTTAAGTCCTGAAAGTGACTGCAACTTCTGTCCTGTGGTGTCACACCAGTTCATCCTTCAGGGACACCAGAATTGGTGAAACCAACACAGACATTGCCATCATGTAAAATCGTATCCTCACTTCATTGCAAGTTTTCCCTTCTTAGGAAACTTTGAAACATCCCTCCCCTTGACTCTGTGCAGCCATCACACCCCTCTCGGTTCCTCCATATTCCTCCCCAACTGAAGGCCTGGCAGTCTCAGGTTCCCCTTTTCTGCTTCATTCTCTGAAGCTCAGATTCACCAGGACTTCCAGATCAATCTCCCTCGATGGCTCCTCTCCCCACTCATGGGTCATCCATGACCGGAAACAGGCCAAGATGAGAGAAGTGGGTGAGACATGACTCTGCAGTCACCTTGGGCCTTGGGAGCTGAAATGACTAGATGTCTGGGAAGCCTGAATCCCAGAGAAATACCAAGGCTCTGGGAAGAGAGTATCTGCTCTGGATGTAAAAGTGAATAATACTCAGCGGGAGAAATCTGAGGGAAAAGAAAGAGTCTTTTTTCATCTTTCTCTGTACAGAGTCCAACTAGCCTCACAGCAGCGGCTCCCCAACAAGCAGCCCAGAGCATCCCAGGCATGAGGCAGGCTGCGCTGTTCTGCCTTGGGTCTGTGGGAACAGATTACATTATCTGTACACACTGTGCAGATGACCACAGCTGAAAATACCCAAGGGCTGAGAATTAAAGTCACAGTCATGGCACTCTCTCAGACTTTTTGTGTGTGAGCTTCACATTCTCAATCTTAAGCAGTGCTTCTCTGAGAATGCACACTCTGAAGAGTATAATGATTAATAATATTAATATATTATTATACATTGCATACATTATACACTGTACATTATAATTATGAATTAATGTATAATTATTAGACATTAATATATTAATATTATATAGTACATTATTATAATATCATTATAATGGTTAATAATCGTTATCATTATTGACTATTTAATTTCTCCTAAGCAACATGACTGGCAAGCTCTGCGTGTATTATCTCAGTTACAGTCACAATATTTAGGGTTTTATTCCCATTTTGAGGTAAAGATGTGGAGGCTCAGAAATATTAAATAACTTGACAAAGAAGGAAAAAAAATACTACAAAGCTAAATTAAACACCTATTCACACTATGTTTCAAATAAAGAAAGACGTTTTCTGACTTTCAAACAGACTCAAAGTTGACCTCCCACAGGCCTGCAGCTAAAGAACTGGTAAAGAATGTACATCAGGAAGAAGAAATGTGAACCCAGGAAAACATAACAGGAGTCATGAGGAAAGGAAAAAACCGTCTGTCTAATTTAGTATTAGTTTTAAAATAAGACATTAAAAACACATTCGAATCAAAATTACAGATGATTACCACATGGAAGAATACAGGAGAGAAGATTTAGGTAAAAAATAACTCATTTTTTAGGGAAGATATAAATACTAAGATACTCTATTATTGTTTAACACATTGCTCTCAGAAACTGATAAATCTGTGGGACAAAAGTAAGTAATGATAAAGAGGATTTGAAGAGTACAACATACTCGATCAGGCAAATAGACAAATCCCAACACACTGGCTTATTGTGAGACTTGTGATGTTGAAAACAGTCGTTTTCCTGACAGAATGATACCGCAAAGGCATATCAATTTTCATGAATCAAATTTCCAAAGTATATAAATCTAAAAAAATGGAAAATCCAGTATTTCATTGTGTGCAACTAGTGATTCAACATGCAACAAATACCAGAAGAATAGAGACCCAGAAATAGGTGTCTTTTTTGAGAAGACAGATATAACAGCTCTTTAGTGAAATGTTATGTTGGAATCTATTGCAACATTACACAAAAAGGACAATCCATTTGGA
Source organism: Diceros bicornis minor (assembly GCF_020826845.1). Lineage (NCBI taxonomy): Eukaryota > Metazoa > Chordata > Mammalia > Perissodactyla > Rhinocerotidae > Diceros > Diceros bicornis. The sequence continues at coordinate 438,780 of NW_026691132.1, read as the reverse complement.
CTAGGTATCTTTTCTCTGTGACTGTGAGGGCAAAACTCTAAAGAATCCCCTGACTATGATAACTCTCTGTTGATCTTAAAATACAAATACATAATACTCAGGAAAGGAAAGGAAGGAAAGATCTCCTTTCTCTCCTCACCTAAAACTCAATCTCCCACCTCAGAAGGATCACTGTCCGTATCTTCTCTGTCATACAAAGGAATCAATGAAAAGAAAAGTATTGGTATATATTAAAGTTTTAAGAGCTCAAAGCAAGAAAACCTAATGACCCCTGCAGAGACATTGATGTAGTGTGAGCTCCATGTCATCTGCCCCCTCTTGTCTTTTATCATCGTGTTTGTCAGGACGTCCTTCTTGGCCCCTCACTCTCCCCGCCTCGCTAGCCAGTCTCTCTGCATCAGTGCTACCGCCAGTCTCTCTCTTGCCATCTTCACTTTCTCTTCCTGTTTCCTGATATCCTCCTCAGTCACCAGAAGTTGTTTGCAAAGGAGTTGTGGGATGTACAGACAAGCTCCTGGGATCGTCTCTGCTGAATCTGAAGACCAGACAGGGGTGGGCATGGGACTGGAGTTCGGACCACCTGTGAGCACACCTGGCAGGGATGCACCTATGCAACTAGGTGCAAGATTCAGCAGGGCTTTGGCAAGGTCCAAAGGACTTAATGGTTCTCCTGCACTCTGCAGGCCTGGAGACCTTGCAGTCTCTTCTGCCAGCAGAGTTGTTGGGGCTGCTCCAACGTTTCCTCCCATGGATGGCATCTGACCTCATTGCCAGGATAGGATGTGATTCTAGTAACTGGCCTCTTGAATATGTAACTGGACATCCTCAAAGGGATGGAGATGTTCAAACCAGGCTTTGGTTTGGATTGGTGTCCACAATCATGTCGCTTCTTCTGTGATGATTTGACCATCATACTTCTTTTCCTCTTACCCTATAAATTGGGAATGTGGATCAGAGTGATAAATGAAGCCTGCCTTCCCAGGACAATTATGTCAGATGCCTTGTACTTCTACCCTCCCTCTCTCCCTGTGGGGATTAATCTGACCTGTGTCCTGGGACGTCATCAAAGAGATTTGGATCAAGAACAGAAAGCTCTAGGTCAAAACTCAGGACTATGGCAGGTCATTTCTTCTCCCCCATGTTGTTAGACACTTATGAGTATGACTTTATTCTCTTTTTGTCCTTGTCACTATCAACAACAAAATCCCTGGTGCTCCCTGTCAGGACCCACGTTCCCCAGTCTTTTTCTAAATCCCAAATCATAGTATTCTTCTGTACTATATGACTATTCATTTGATTAACCCATTGACCAGTTGGTGTTCATAGCTCCATTAGAGCTTAAATCAGTAGTGAAATTATCATCCACCCCACTCCTAGTGACTCTTATTTGACAACTGTGAACATTAAATCTCAGTACAGAGAATGTATGTCTGGAAAAACTCAACTTACAAATGGAGAATGTGTTGTAAGTGGGAAGTACACACTGGATTTATGAAACCCAGGAAAAAAATGTAAACTCTCTCATTATTAAGTTTTGTATAGACTCCACCCACATTGATGATATCTTGGTTATAGTGGGTTAAAATATACTATTAAAATTAGTTTCACTTGTTTGCTTTCATTTTTTAAAATGTGGCTACTAAGAAAAAAATTAAATTCTATAATATAGAGTGCTTAATGTTACTATAGGACAGTGCCGATGAAGCCATCAGTGAAAATAAATTCCAGAGAAAGTAGTTAGTGAAATTTTTTCCCTAGGAAAGTCGTCTAAAATGGCCCACACTGCAAGATGCAGCAAAAACTGTCATACACACACACACACACACACACACACACACACAGACACACACACAAACTGACAGAATGAAACAAACCTCTACCTAGAGTCCCACCACTTTTCACATGGCAAGAGGTTGCACTCCTACTTAGTCCTAAGTGGACTAATCTCAAGAAAGAAGGCAGACGTCAAGGTAATTTACCAGTTAGGAAGATCTAAAACCAGAGACTAAAGCTCAAGATATGTGGTGAATAGCCTGTCCTGGCTTCTGTTATTAATTCAATATGTTAGGGAGACTTTTCCAAGGAGGGTTGTTTTAAAACTCACATTTTCTTTACTATGTAAAAATAGACAGGCTATGTAAAGAATAATTACTCTAGCCAATCAATTAAAAGGAGATGATAGAACACGAATACCCTTATTATAAGTCACTACTGGATTAGAGAGTAAGGGAACAGCTGACATTGGGTTAATTTGGCTTTAATTAGGCTGATTCTGATTTCATGACCGTCATATTGATTGTATTATGCTAGAACCTATGAAACTTCCCAGCCCCACTACTATTTAACCACCAAGGCCCACCAACCAGACCAGTCCTTGCTGACACATCCCCTGCCTCCATCTCTTCTGACAACACCTGGAGGATTTTCCCCAAATCCCACTCTGTCCCTGTACTCTTCTACCTGCCCCAGGGCCAGGGAATCATTTTCTCCAAGGCTCAGGCTCTGCGTGTGCCCAGCTCTGGGGATGGAACTTCTCCCTCGAGTGAAGACAAGGATCAGAGCGCAGACCCTGTGAGCTGCAGCAATTGGATAAAGACTGGGGTTTGCTGACAGAAAAGAACCTTTAATGGGCACGGTTACTAGGGTCCAAGAAGCCCCAGTGATTTCTCCAGGGAATGTGATGCAGGACAGAGCAGGAATGTCTGCATGTGGTTCGGCTTGGGAATGCCTGTAGGGTGACATAGGTGACATTGGTAATGCATTCGCCAATGTTGTTCACTCATTTATTCATTGTATGTCATGGAGTGCATTCTACATACATCCAGGCAACAGTCTCACCCTCTGGGGCTCACAGGCAGTGTCAGAAGAATTTCTAAATTTTATTTCTAATATATAGGTACAGCACTGGCAATACACTAGGTGTTCCAAGCATTTTTCAAATATTAACTCCTTTAATACTCTCCATAAACCTACAAAGTAGGTATGCTGATCATTATTGCCAACTGAGTGGTGAAGAAACTGAGGCACCAGTCAAGTAAATAACTCAGTCAATACAAATATCTAGTAAGGGATTGAGCTGGAATTTGGACATAAGGAGTTAGCTCCATACTCTGTGCTCTTAACCACGACATCTACTCTCTAAAAACTTCACATCATGAAAAAATTTGATAAGTTATTCATTTTCTTGGTGCATTGAGTAGCCACACTATTTTATCTGTGTCTGAAAAATAGAATACCTGCTTAGAAACTACTGCACATACACACTCAAATTATATCTACCAATGTCCCCAGTCCCTGAAAATTAATACAGAGAACATTTCAGAATGTTTCTTGACCAGGTTGGGAGGACTCTGTGGAAATCCCAATGTTACTGTAAGAAGCTGAGGACAGGCTGTGACTGGATCTCATGGGAAAGGTGTCCTCAGGAGTCGTCACCATTGAATGACAACATTGATGGGAGTGTCTCAGCAGTGACTGAATTCAGGATCTGGTGGTGTTTTAACCTGGTGCTTATCTTCTGGCTGTGGGTTTTTGGTGATGCAGCACAGGGAGAGGGGATGGTTCACTGTGTTCTTGGGGAAACCAGACCAATGAAAGAGAGGGAATGACGGTTTCCTTAAACAATGGACTCGTGGTGGGAAAAATCCGGCCTGGAAGAGACAGTCGTGTTCCTGGTACAACCAGAAAGAGTTGCCTCTGCATCAGCCAAAACAGACAGCCCTTCCCCGTGCACTCATTTTATCTCAGTGGGAGGAAGGAGGAGGAAATCATATAATGCTCTTCTGGATGTAAGATCTGTGATGGTAGTGACTGTGGTAGGAGGTTCTGAAAGGCCTCTCTGAGGCATTTCAGACCTTTGCTGTGACCAGAATGACAAGTGTAAGCACCCCTGCGTATGTCTGGGAAGAGTTAGTGTGTCAAGGAGAAGGCTCCCTGGTGCAGAGACTCACATGAAGAAGCGAGTTTGACTAGGGAAGGTCAGGAATGTGGCCAGTGTGGCTGGAGGGAGCCTGAGAAGAGAGAGGAGTGGAGCGAGGAGGGTGATCAGGCTGGATCCTGGGACATGGTAGACTGTTACTTTCTGTGCCTCTGTGACAACATTACTCCAAAACCTATCACCTATACAGTACAAACATATAACATCTCATAATTTCTGTGAGCCAAGCATCTGGCATGGCTTAGCTGGGTGCCTCTGCCTCAAAGTCTCTGTGAAGCAGGTTTGTGGTCTCAACAGGGCTCAAATGGGGGAGGATTCCCACCCAAGATCACTCACATGGGTTTTGTCAGGATCCATTTGGACTGAAAGTCTGAGCTCCTGTCTGTCTGTTGTCTGGACACTCCCTCAGTTCTCTCCTATGGAGCCTCTACATAGTGCAACTGAAAACATCAGCACTTGCATTCCCAGTTCTGGTGATTTGATAGAGAGAGAGAGAGAGATGGAAACAGAAGGAGGGAGCTAAGTAGGGAACCCAAGTAAGCCAGTAATGAAGAAGTGACATTCGTTTTGTAATTAAAACTTGGAAGTGACATCCCATCACCTTGGCTGTGTTCTGTTGTTCAGAAGCCAGATACTGACCACTTAGTGGTGACACAAGGATGTGCACTTCAGGAGGCAGTGAGCATTGGGGCCATGGTGGAGGCTGCCCACCACATAGGCCAACGTGAAGCACTTGGGACTGATTCTGAGTAAAACGGGACCGTGGATGGGTTAATGCCAGAGGATCACAATGTCTGAATTTCCTCTAATTTCAACCCCTTCAGGATGCAGACCTGAAAATGACGCCCAGAGGGGCAGTCACTTTCCCAAGATCACACATCTGGAACCCAGAGAAGTTCTGACTGGTATTCTATGTGATGTCCTACTCCTTCTTGTACTTCCTCCATCTCTAAGTGTGTACATTAGACACATGTGACACCAGCCCACAGGTGTTATACGTATTATCACATGTACCCTGACAAGGTCCCTAGGAAGCTGTTTTTAGCCCAATCCTCATTGTGCAGCTTGGGAGACTGGGGAGATCTTGAGTGGCACAGCAGCTTTTCCAGGACACAGAACTGGTAGGAAAAAAGTTGTCTGACTTCAGCTCTGTCTCCTCAAAGCTGGGCCCCTGGATCCACTCCCAAGGAGCTGTGGGGAGGATGGTGATGGGTATTTGTGTACAGTGATGGAGATGACACGAGCAAGGAGGGAGAGCAGCCAACAGCCTAGAGGGGGCTTTGGGTGGGTCTGATTGAATGAAGGGGCCAAGTATTGGAACCTTGAACAAGTGACCTCACTTCCTTGGTGACAGCCCCCAACAGAACTTAGAACTCTGATTACCAGGCACCCACACTGTAATCACAGCCTCCTGTCCAGTTCATTTGAGTGGAGACACTCGACACAGCAGGATGTTCTCATGTTGTCCCGTGAATTTCCGTGGCTCTGGCCCCCGGAAAGCCCAGAATGAGAGCATGTTAAGTCGCTTTAGACATTGGCTCAGCCCTCACCTCGAATGTCTGTGGCCTTTTGGCAGGAGGAACCATCAGGTAACAGTGTGGGCCAGGGCAGGCCACTCAAGGTCAGGCCAGAACTGTGATCCCAAAAGGACAGCCCCACACCCCTTGACACTCATTGTGTGTGTCTGTGTGGGAGATGGAGTTAGGGAAGCTGGGGATGAGGAGGACCCAGCCTGGGCAGGAGCAGGAAGCTAGATGGTGGGAGTCGAGCAGTGTGTCATGTTCATACTCAAGATCTTGGCTGCAGGAGATGAAGGTGAGTGCTGGGGACCAACCTCCACTATCTGCATGTGAATCCCGGGCCCTCAAAGTGTCCTCACATTCCTTCCCTGGTGGAGTCTATGCAGATTCCCCTCTGTGCCTGATCTGTGGGAGTGTTTCCCCCTGTGGCAAAGTCCAGGTAGGCCCCTGATCCCTCCTGGCCTGACTGCTGGGCACTGTCACTACAGAGCTGCACCCAAGAGATGATCGAGGAGCTGGTGGATGGTTTCCAGTTCACCCTCTCCCTGGAGAGAACACAAGTGCACCAGTCCATCAATGACCAGGGCTGCTCTGAGGTGAGTGTGGGTGCAAAGGTGTCTTCACACGCAGGACTCTGAGATGACCAAGGCAGTACTAGAATGCAGACTCAAATCTGAGAACGCCCTGGACTGTCCGCCACCAGAATTTTCTCACTAGAGTACCCCACAGTCCCACTCTTAAAGGAATCTGGACCTCCACTCCTCCCCACCAGCTACACAGGAGGGTAGAAATTCACCTCAGTCCTCCTGGTGGTTCACTGTGATATCACTTACTGTATGTCCCTCCTCCTCTCCCCCAGTGTGAGGATGAGTTCCCTGTGAATTTAAATGAGGCCTGCAGGATGAGTGCCCTCCAGGCAGGCATGATGGAGATGCTGACAGAGTCCATGGCACCAGCTTTCCTGAGTAGGAACATGTCCAGCTTCACCACCTTCATGGTCAACTACTCGGCCTTAGACACATCCCACCGGGTCCTGGACCAGCTGTTTACTAGGTGTGTAGCCACTCCCTCCTCAGCACAGTGGTGACACTGCCCACTGCCAGCTGTGTACCTTGGGCAAATCCCCACATCTCTCTGAGCCTCAGTTGCTCTTCTGAAAAGTGGGGGGGGGATAAATTTCATGGTGATCTTGTAGGGACTAATGGGCTCAGCAATGGCAGGTGCTTACCTGGTGCTTGGATCTGCAGAGAAGGCTGTGGACGTGCTGTGGTTGTTCATGGTGTTTATTTCTCTCTTCACCGTGAAAAGTAGTCTGCCTCACTGATCTCTAGGATGTGGCCTTTCTGAGTGTGGAAAAGCACATGGAAAGCACCCTGTCAAGGAGTTGAGATTTCATCCAGCTGGTCCTGATCCTTTTCCTCGGGGTAACCAATTAAGGATCTCTGGGGCAGCAGAGAGGCCATAGGCCCACTCAAGTGTCTGGGATGATCTGGCTGGACTTCATTCATTCAAGTGTGTAGATTGAGCACCTACTACATGCAGGACTTTTGGAGACACTTAGTAAAGTCAGTGAATGAAGGAGACACAATCGCTGTACCTCAATTGTCGTCTGAGAGTCAGACATTGACATTAGATCTTTCGCAGGTCCTGTCTTGCATGGTACATCCCATGTGATGCCCTGATAGCCTCCTTTATAGCTAGAGGGATTTTCTCGTATTCCAGTCAGGAGGGCAGAGCACGGGACCATCTAAAAAAGTGAATGGTCTTTGGGATCAGAAGAAGGGCTTCCTGTCTCTACAGAACAAGGTGTGGAGGGAGAGATGGGAGCTGTGGCTGGGTCAGGCCTGTCAGAACCTTGCGTCTCACACATCTTTTGATTCCCAAGGGAAGGCTGAGGTCTGGTGGCTTCCACTCCAGGAGGACAGGAGTCAAAGAGCTATGGATGGGTGCCAGGACCCCTGGGAAGCAGAGGTGTGGCTAGGCTGAGTTGTCTCCAAGAGACCCATTCCCATCACAGACCCATCTTAATCTGTCTCCTCTTCTCCATATCCACCTCTTCTGACCACCACCTCCAAGCCCAAGACAGGAGGTCTGTGAGCAAACCGCTCAAAAAACGGCCTCTGCTCAATCTCGTTGCACAAGTACATGGAGGGCTGAGATGTGCTGTGTCCCGGCCCTTCAGGAGAAGAGTATCAGCAGGAAGAGAGTCACGACAGACTCTGTGTTCAACGTGCTGTAGGAGCAGAGGTTCATCCCCAGGATGGGAAGGGGCAGGCATCAGGGCCCAGTCCCAAGCCAGGGTGCCTGGAATGAGAAGTGTGGTGGGAAAGGCCAGGCCTCTGACTCTGTTGCCAAATTGCCTCCCCCAGTGCCATCTCTTCTCTGGTGGGAACCTGCCTGGACCCAGGGCAGGATTTCTGGGAACCCCTGCACTTTCCCTGCTTCAGGATGATGTTGACCTCTCTGCATCTCAGCTTGCCTGGCTTGGAGCTAGGGGCCCACGCCTACTTTCTCTAGGTCCAACTGGAGCATCCAAGGCCCATTGAGACAGATCTGGAAGGTGAGGAGACTGCAGTCTGGGAAGATGATTTGCAGGGTCTTCAAAGGCTAGGTTCCCTTAAAGGCAGTGTGGTCTTTCCTGGCTTTGACAGGGACCGGGGAAGTCAGCTACTTGAGTGAAACTGTTTCTTTCTCCTGCTGCAGTACGATCTCCAGAGCTCCCTCCAGCTCCAGAGCCAGAGCAAGGGCCAGCTCCACGGCTAGATCCAGCTCCAGCTCTAGTTCCACCACCTGTGGTAGAGCTGGAGCCAGTGTCACCTCCATCAGTCCCTGCAGGGCCAGAACCACAACCACAATCAGATCCAGCCCCAGTGCCAGCTCCTGAGCAGGAGTCAGATGGACCATTGGCTCCAGGGAGAATCCTCACCCCACCTGGAGAGATAACAGCAGAGCCAGGTACAGCCCCAGAGCCCACCTGCCACTGGGATGTGACCAGCAAGAACCTGCTGAGGGAGGAGAAGCCTGACTTCTTGGAGTTCCCTCCCCGGCTGGTGGCAGAACAGTTGACACTGATGGATGTGCTGAGCAGCGGGGCTCTCATGGCAGATGGGGTTGGCCTTCCCTGTGCCATGAGCTGCCCCACACCTGCCATTACCTGATCCAGAATCCTGTGATCTCGGTCCAGCTTCGCTGCTTACCCTCATGTGACCTGAGCAGCCTTCTTAACTCCCAAGCCTTTGCTGTCCTCATGTGGACAGTAGAGATGGACACTGAGAGCAGCTGCCATGCAGAGTGGCTGTGCAGATGGACGAGGTGGAGCAGAGAGGAAGTTGGGCAGAGTCTGCGCTTTGGTGGGGGAGGGGAGCACACTGAAGTGCTGTCTCATCCTTGGGTAGTTCACTCACATGCCCAGGAGGCCTCAACAGCCTCAGCACTAATTAGGCACCTCATGTGTACATAACTACAAGGCAGACAAACAAAGCCCGTGGTTGTTGCTGCCATGGGGAAATGTGCATCTGAAAGAGGAGTCAGCCCCCAGGATGGTCAGAATGGGTGGGAGATGCCCCTAGAGACAGTCAAGCAGGAGCCGAGTTCTGGTGCTTGGACGAAGTGAGACTGGGCGGCGAGCAAATGCCACTTCCCTGTGCCACAGTATCATGTCCTGGGTCATCCTGTGCTGGGTAACCTCAGGGGACACAGGCAACACCCAGGGACTCCCACAAGCCTCAGGCCGCATTCTCAGCTTCTTGAGCTCCAGCTCTCACCACTGACCCGGACTGGGACTTGGGGCTGCAGATGCTGAGTTGGGCAGTGGCAGGGCTGGGTGACACTCCCTGTCCTCCGCAGGAGCTCTTCAAGAAAGTGATGCCCCACGACTTCCTGGACTCCATCTGGTCCCAGTGTGACAACAGGGGCAATGAGCACCTGGCACCCACCATCCATGCCATCAAGACCCACTTTAGCAGAGTGGTCGAATGTGTCATCACCACCTGCATTGGGGACCCAAGCATGACGGCCCAGGACAGGGTTGTGGTGGTGGAGCTCTGGATCCAGGTGGCCAAGGTAAGATGTAGGAAGCCCTGAGAGCCCCTCTCTGGAGTCGGGGGAACTGCCCCTTCTCCTTTCTCAGCTCTCATGTTTGAAGTCTGTGGTCTGAGCCTTTGCACAACTCTTAGGCCCCTCCTCCCAGTGCCTCGATGACCTGACTCCTGGTCACAGTGGTGGGAAGCTCACCCCTTCCTGGGCTCCTTCCTTGGCTTGAGCTAAAATCCTCCTCCTGGAAGTATTCCTCATCAGGTTCCAGCTGTGCCTTGCCTGGGTTCCCTGAGCCGCTGTCTCATGCACGACAGGAGACGTCAATGAGGCGACAGAAGTCAGAGGAAGCAGGGCTCCAGCTCCCCCTCACAGCTCATTCTCTTCCCTTTCCCAGAAATGCCAAGGCCTGTGGAACCTTTCCTCACTCCATGTGATCCTCTGGGCTCTGCAGGGCCTCTCCATTCAGCGTTTAAAAGACATGGAGATGGGTGTCCAGGTGGGTAGGCCTCTCTCCATGCGAGAACCACCTAGGTAGACCAGACCCCACACAGGGCTGGCATTGCCCTTCAGTCAGTTGGGACCTCCTGGGAGATAGCAAACCCTGGCGATAGGGTCTGACTTGGTTGGAAGGCTTGTAGTCTTTCTGAAAACTTAGGCCAGTGGTTCTGCTTCAGGAATCAGTTTCCCTAAGTGACAGATCCTGGCTTGAGCCAAATTAAAGATTTTCAAGTGTTTTCAGCAACAGAACTCTCTGTCCACATGAAATTAAGACTGTTTAAAACACATCTGCTGAGAAGATAAGAGAATGGAGGCCCCCAGTGACAATAGGAGAGCCCCCTCCCCAGTCCCAGACACCTCAGGTCTCAGAGGACACAGTGAAAACGCTCATCCAGGCTGTCTGGATATTCTGGGTTTTCAAACAAATGGGATTTACCCTCAAACCACTCCATAGTGTTTCTTTCCTTTTTTCCCTCCTCAGGAAGAACTGTACAAAACTTAAAAAGTTGATGAAAACAAGCCAGCGGGAGAGCAGGAAGCTGCTCAAGGAAGTGAGTGGAGGCTGGAGATCTGGAAGGAGGGGAGGTGAGGTGGGGAGGGACCAGGCAGGATGTGCTTTGGGAAGTTTTTCACTTAAGGTTCCATGAGAAATAACGGTCTGTCTTGTCCAGCTTGACGGAAAGCAGCGGGTGTGAGCTGCAGGGGCTGGTGGGGACTGTTTGGGGCAGGAGGTCTTGGTCACGGGATACAGTGGTGTCGCCTGGACTGTTCCAGGAGGTGAGGAGCTGGCAGAATGAGCAGGTCTCTGGCTTCCATGCGGACCCATCAGCTGGCCCTCTTCCTCCAGGCTGGTGGGTGGATGGAGTGTGTGGGGGTTCCTTTCTTCCTAAAGCAGCCCAACCTGTCCTCAGGAAGCCAGGCCCTTGCTGCTCCTTCTGTCTTCACTGTACCTCGCAGGGGAGGGCACTCTGCCTGCCCCAGGGATGGGCACTGTGAGGTCACACAGGCCTTGTGGACACAGGGGCTGCCCAGCCTTGGGCCAAATGGTGGATCTGGGACAGAACTGTGTGCTCTCTGGGACTGTGCGATCTAGCCCTATAGTGGTCACTGCTGACAAACCAGTGAGTCTCGCCCGGTGCCTTATTGACAAAGATACGCCCCAGATGGCAATGAGAATTATCGGGGAACCTACAGATCCTTAATGGGCCTTCCTGACAGGACATTAGAAGTTTCCAATAAAAAAGAATACAAATGTCACCATTACACAGCGCCACGGTCACCCCCTACACTGTCACTATGATGTGGCAAAGGGGGTCCCCTTCCTGAGTGAATAAAGGAGGAGTTCTGTGCAGGGTTTATCCTGAGGGGATCCTAGGGAGCTGAGGCCTTTGGCATGGCCTCAGGTCCTGCCTGGTGTCAGAGAATCCTAGGGGGCTGGAAAACACAGAATCGAATTGGATAGGATCCCGAGACACCTTGTGCCTCCCGATCCATGGCTCAGGCTGACTGAGGGCCTCAACATACCCCGAAAGTCCAGAGGACAGGACCTTGGTCAGAGATGCGTCTGGAGGAGGAGTGAAGGCCGGGGGCCAGGCCCTTTGGTTGGGAGGGGGGGCGGTCTCCTCTGTGGGCCCCTGAGCAAGTCACTGCCCCTCTGTGGGCCTCGGTCTCCTCAATCTGGGAAATGGAGGGAGATGATCTGTGATGCAGGCCTCACAGGGGTTACGAGGTACAAGGGGGAGAGGAATGTGCAGGAGCTTTGTGCTCCTCCTCCTCGAGGGGGGAGGGGAGAGTACTTGTGACAGTCAGATGACACTGAGACCTCAGGGGACCCTGGGAGGCATGGGAGTCCTCCTTACACTTTCCTGATGAGGAGAGAGGCTTAGGGGCCTGGGCAGGCCTGAGGGCACAGGGGAGGGAGTGTTGGAGCTGGGAGTGATCTAGAATCATAACACTCTGGAATGGGAGCAGCCATAGACACCAGATGTCCGGGGTCCAGGATCAGGGGCCTGGGAGACACGGGGAAGGGAGCATGGCCTCCCTGAGCCTGTCCTTGACCGTACAGGATGTAACCTCTGTGTGGGCCACCCTAGAGATGGATCCCCAGGGAGCCCAGGAGAGGCAGCAGCAGCAGGTGAGGGGGACTGAGGGGGAGGGTGTCAGAGGAGGGGTCTCTCTCCCCACGGCTTGAGACCTCCCTAAGAGAGGGGTCCCTCTTCCTCCAGCGAAGCTCCTGGAGCCTCAGAGCCTGAAATGCCTGCCCTGGATGTGCCCAGGAGGAGGCCTGGGAGAGCTGGGCCCAGGATGAATTAGAGAGGGGAGGGGCAGGGAGCACATACCCTGGGATTTGCCAAAAGCCGCCCCTAGGAGGTGACTGGGGAAGTTGGGTGGTCCTGGAGGGTGCAACTGAGGGGAGGCCGCTGAGGGTCCTAGGCTGCTCTCTCTGGGAGTCTGTGGTGGGCAGGAGGCTGGGGTGAAGGGATTTTGGGGATGGTCCATGGGGACACCTGAGAGGTGGGACTCATCTCACCACTCCCACTCTGATTTCACAGAGTGTCGTCCCCTTCCTGGGCACATTCATCTATCGCCTGAAGCTGCTGGACATTGGGATGGAGGATGATCTGGAAGTGAGTGAGCCTGGAGGTGGGGCCAAGGAGCAGGATCCTGAGGGTTGGGAAGCCAGAGCCCTGCACTGCACCCTGAGCTCTCAGTACCTGACAAAGCTTCTCTCATGAGAGCCCCATGGCCACCCCTGGGAGCTGGGGAGTCAGGCCCATCTTAACAATGCATGAATAGACGCTCCGTGTAAGCCACTTAGCAGGCTCCCTGGGCAGGTGAAGCTCAGAGCTGCCTGTCTGCAGAGTTGCAGAAGGCTGTGTCTGAGCTTCACTCAGCCTCCCCCTCAGGCCCTGCCCTTGGGGGAGTGCCATCAGCCCCTGCAAGTGAGGAAGCACTTCTGTGGTCCAGCTGTCCCTTCCTCCCTGAGGCCTCAGTCTCCCCATCTCTCATCAGAGAGGGTGTGCTACATAAGGTCTCTGGCCTCAGCTCCCCTGTCCCTTCTGCTCTGGAGCCCAGAGCCTGGCCCAGTGTCAAGTTCTCTTTGTGGAAGGTCTGACCTCTGCTGGGCCCTGATGTTCCTGCAGTCTGAGAAGGGGTGGGAAGGGTGTTGGTTCTGGGCTTAGGGGGCTGATTCTCATGGACATTGGCTGTCTCCCTTCCAGGGAAATCGGGCCAACTTCCAGAAATGTTGTGAGGTGAGCAGCTGTGGGGAGGGTGGGGAAGTGGAAATCACAGACCTCCCCTAGCAAGACATTCTCTGGCCTCATCCCTAGGGTCAGATCCACAAAGCTGGGTATCCCATCATGTTGGTGGGTGCGGGGAGGCCTGGCATCAAGGACACCTTCCTGGATGAGGAACTAATTCAAGCCTACTGTGAGGACAGGCAAGTCCTGAATGGAGTGGGAAGGAAGGAGGCTTCCCGAGTGAGCACAGACCCCAGACCAGATCCTCACTCCGCACAAGTGCCTGGCAGGGTTCCCCACCCAAGCCCTGTCTGCATCCTGTCCTTCCTCCCAGAAATTCAAAGTCATCATGAGGATCCAGCTGCTCCAGCAGGCTGCAAATGCGTATGACCTGGAGGCCGAAGTGCGATTTGGGGCCTGGTTCCAGGCCATGGAGCCCCTCAGTGTCCATGAGAGGTGAGGCGGACAGGAGGTGGGTGAAGGCAGAGCAGACTCTCTCTGATGGCCATCTCCAGAGCCTGTGGCCTGGCTTGCTAATCAGCCTCAGAACTCGTAGCGTTGTGCCCCATGGGGCACTGGGACTCAGCTGCTGGCAGGCTCTGGGAGGGGCACCTGAGGCGTGGCTCCTGGTAGCTCACAGGTCCACTCTGTCCTGTAGCTACTGGGTCTCCTGCCAGCTGGAGCCCAAACACCAGAAGGCGAGCAAAATGCGGCTCTTCAAGAGAAAGAGGAACCGGACATCCTCCAGTTTAGGACCGAGTGAGTGTTGGGACCAGCAGCGACTGAATCCAGGGGCTCAGTACAGCTTCAGGCTAAGCATGGGCCTGGATCCCAGATCCACTGCTGACCAGGCCAGGGACGGGCCGCTCCCCTCTCCTCTCTGGGATTCAGTTGCATCCTCTGAAATGGGTGATGCTAAATAATGCCTCCTGAATCAGGGACAAACAGGGTGCTGTTGATGGACTCAGCACACGGCACAGGGTTTGGATCAGAGTGCAGGGGGGGAGGGAGGTGTGCCATGAATCTCAGGGAGGTACCCCCAAATAGTCTGTTTCTTCTCTTTAGCCGCCACGCATTTGGCAATGAGCCATCACACTCTGGAGACCACAAGTGCAGCTCCTCCTGACCAGCATGGACACTGGCGCCCTCGGGGGGTACCGGGCCAGCTCTTCCCACTCTGAGAGAACGATGACATCTTAAGACTTTCCCTGGTTTCCCCTAAAGCCCCAGAGGGAGGACACCATCCTCTCCAACTCCTTGACATCTGCACACCAGCGACTGTTAACCGATTGGGGAGGAGTGATATTATTTCTTTACTAGTAATGGTAGGTTTGACTCTTACGTTATATCCTGTTTCTGTCACAGCCTGGGTGTTGTGGTGTGGTACTTTCACTTCTTATGCTCATGTAAATGAGACACAGAATCTCACTTTCCTCCTTGAATCAAGAATTTGTGTATGGTCGCAGCTTATTGTATGTGGCAGAAGGGAGGAGGGCCAGCCTCCTCCCTGGCTACTGAATGAAACCCTCAAGTCCCCCTTCCTCAGAGGACAGGTGCATTTCTGTGTGGTTCACCTGGGCCAGGAGCAGAGAAAGCCCCTCAGATCTCCCTGGATATAGAGGTTGGAGGGACTTTCCCAGGCAAAGCAATAACCACTGAAATGTGGTTGTCTTTCACTTAGCACCTACCAGGACCATGTCCTTCCCCAGGACAATGGCTGTCTTTCTACAGCTTTCCAGGAAGAAGGAATGTTTTTTGCTTCTCTTGTTGAGGTTTCTTTGATCACATATTGGAACTTGCCATTTTCTAACCAGTCTCTGGATTTGCATCAACACTAAATGAGAAAAAAAAATGTAAAAAGATAAAAGTTTGCACGTGTAACGGACAAGGACAGAGGAAGACCATGTGCCGATGGACTATGGGCCCACAGGACATCCCCATCAGGCCGCCTCTAGGGCTCCCCATTCACCCTTTGCCTAGATTGGAATCCTCCTGGGATCCTGGCCCATGCCCTTGGAAGTCCTTTTCCCGCTTGTTTCATATCCAGAGGGAAAGATTCATGATGCGCCTTTTAAACCTACAACAGGACTTTGTTCCATAAACCTAACTGCTCCCAGTGAACTAGGATTTCCAACATCCCTGCATTTCCTTGTATGATTCTTTTTGGGCAGAAATTCCCTAGATGGCCCCCAGCCTCTTTGTCAGGTACATCATGGCCATTCCTCCCCGGCTGGGCCTGATGGATCAGGGGTAAGCTCTGGTTTACTAGTAGACCTTAATCTTGTCCACTGAATGACCCACACCATCCCTTGCTGTCCTAGGTGACATCTGGGCGCATGTGGTTCTGAGGTCCCTGGTCTCAATCACTAGTTTACACACTCGTGTTGTTACTGACTTGTCCCAAATGGGCTACTGGGCCTGAGGGAATAGAGCACATAGCCCCTGGGACAGCTGTGTTCTTTTCCCCAGTCTGTGCTGTGGTTATATGGATTTCTGTTACAGGGATGTGAAACTTTCCTATTGGGAGTTTTGAAAGATGAGGCAGGAGAGGGGCAGGTATAGAAGTTGGTCCAGCAGGGGAATGCAACCAATCTTAGACACAACAGACACAACCTTACGAATTAAAATGCTGAAATGCTCCCCAGGTGGGTGATTAACAGACACTGCTCAGAGCTCATGCCAAGAACCCACTCGAAGACCTGGAGCTAAAGGGTTAGCACCCGGCATTTTGAACATCATGCCCTGGAAACACCCTGTAATACAAGGGCCATTGTCTTGAATTCCTTAGTACTTCTTCCCCCTCCTTTCTGAAGGCTGCAAGTGTCACCCAGGGAGGCCTTTTCAGTTCAGCCAGAAGCAGAGTAGAAATCCTGGTTCCCACAGCCCAGGTCCTTCCTTTCAGGGCACTGCCATCCAGGAAAGAAAGAATTCACACATCGGTGTAGACAACACAAACACACACACTCATATCCCACCCAAATCCCAAGATGCATGAACTACTAAGAGATTAAAAGTGACTTCAGAAACAGATCAACCAATTGCAAAAGAAGGGTTTCATTAAGATCCTGACTCAAATAAAATGTAAAACCAGGAAATAACCTTGACAAAACTGGGAGACTTTGGATACTGACTAGAGAGTTGATTATACGAATGACATTTTTAATTTAGTGTGTGGTAACGTTATTGTGTTTGTGTTCCAAAAATCCCTCATCTGTAAGAAAAATTGAAATATTTACAGCTGAAATGATGTGCTCTCAGCCATCTCCTCTGGTTAATTCTTGGGGTCTTGGTGAGAGGATAATCAAAGCCAAATGGTATACGAGTTGACAATCTTTGAAGCGAGTAACAGTTCACAGAGATTGATTTTTCTCTACTCTGAGTTTTAGAGATTTTTGAAAACCTTCAGAACACAATTTTGATAAAAACAGTATATTTGGTGTTCACATTACAATGTTACAAATCAAAACATCACAAATATAAAGGAATGCTTCTCCTTCCTGACCTAAGGAAGCTCTCTCTCAGTCTGGCCTCTGTGAATGACCTGATGATGCCACCAATTATTCACTTATCACATGTTTGTTGAGTAATTCCTATGTGCTCTGTGCTGTGTGTAAGGCAAACACATTTCCACGACTCTGGATCTAGTGTGGGAAGGAAGACAATGAGCCTGCTGCCAAGGTTCTGTAAGTGGAAAATAATGCCCCCAGGGGGTATGCTCATCCTGGAGATTCCAAAATCAAAGCTACACAAGTTTGCCAGGTAACAGATAAGAGATACTTAATTCATGATATAGAAATCACATATGTCTGAATTACCATGTGACAATGAAGAGAAAGATTGATGGATTTTATGTTATAATTAAATGCGAAATCATCGTGCTGGCCCCTGGCTGAGTGGTTAAGTTTGGCATGTTCTGCTTTCGTGCCCCAGATTCAGTTACTAAGCATGGACCTAAAATACTCATTATCAGCCATGACGTGATGGTGACCCACACAAAAAGTAGAGGAAGATTGGCAACAAATGTTAGCTCAGGGTGAATCTTTCTCTGCAAAAAAAATAATTAGATGCAAAATCATAATAAAAATTTATGGAATCGGATTTAATATACATTCAAAGACAAATCTCATTCTAGTAGGTATCATCACTTCATTCAGTGTAAGTTCTAGAAAAAACAAATGTAAGTTCAAAACACTAATTCTTCAGCTTCAATTATCCTATCAATTTTAATATAAAAAGGAGAAAAATCATGGTAAATAAAAATTGAGGTTTACCATGAAAGGTCAAGATCATGATGGACGTTACAAAGAGATGTTGTGAGAGTCAAGCCTGTCTCATGGGGAATTTCTCAACGGCACCTCTCTCCTTTTCTTCAGCACTGATGTTGCTTTCCTCACTGTGTTTTCAGGATGCCTTTCTTGGCTCCTTGCTCTCTCTGCCTCCCCGGCAATCTCGTCTGTCCTCGAGACGACAGTCAGTCTCTCCCACGCTTTTCTTCACTTTCTGTGTCTGTCTCCTGATATCTCTAGAAGATGCCTGTTGCCTGCAGAGGGTCTGTGAGCGACCCAGACTCATTCCTGGACTCATCTCTGCCCAATATTGACAGTGGCACGGGTGGGCTCAGGGCTGGTGTGCAGATGCCTCAGCCCAGGCATGGTCCACGGATTCACATGGTACAGCCTGTGTGACTGTTTCAAAGGTATTTGCGACTCCAAAGAACTTAAGAGTTCTCCTTCACTGCTGCAGGCCTGGACTCCCTGCAGTCTATTGTATCCACAGACTTGCTGCGGCTTCTCCAAGGTCTCCTCCCACTGACTGCTCCTGACCTCACTGCCAGGATGGGAAGTTATTCCAGTAACTGGCCTCTGGAACATGCAGCTGCTTAGGCTTCAGAGTGCATAGATCTTCAGTTTTCTGAATGGGTTTAGTTTCATGGTCTTACTGTTTGCACTATGAAGTCGGGGAATATTTTTGGAGCTTTATCTTTCAAAACAAAATTAAATGTGAAATTTCAACAAAATGGATGATGAAGACTACCATCCATGGAGAATCTTCTCAGCTCACATGGATATCCCACCCTCCGTCTCTCCCTGGAGACATGTGTCTCAAATCACACTGTGTATCACAATCATTGGAGGGTTTTTAAATCTCAGATTGCTGGATCTCAACCCAAGTAGGTCTGCGGAAGGAGTGGAGAATTTTCATTTCTATGAGGTGATGTTGAGATGGTGGTACAGGGACCACACGTGGAGAACAGGATTCAGTGAAATCATCAAGCTGATGTGAGACAAGGACAGAAAGCTCCAAGTCATTATCCAGTGTCAAATCCAGACCAACTTCCCTCTGCCATCTTGCTTCAGGACGTTCCTTTCCTCCTCTCTCTGTCATGGACAAATACACACATGCTGGTGCCCCACAGCCCACTGTTATTGGGACACAGAGTTCCAAGGACTGCAGAGCTCCTTTCAGGGCCTCACCTCTAATGAAATTATTCACTACTCCATCCTTAGTCATTCACTTCCACAACCCGAGCCTATCTTCACCCAAAATTCTCCTGCTCACCAATCAGTAATTCACAAACACCATATTCCCACCACAAATTTCCACATTTCCAGTTTTTACACAAAGAAATCCACTCTAAATAACCAATCTTCAATAAACTAGATTACTCCAGTAGGAATATCTTTACAAGCCTCTCTTTCTTTTCTTCTCATAATCCTTTCTAGTAATCTCTGATTCACAGTCCATCATTTCAATCATCCACTGACCATACTCCCAGATTCTTTATTGCCATCATATCCACCCTGCACACTTCAGATGATTTCAAATACCTGCCATGCCATGCTGACACTTGCACTGAACAGAGAATGCGCCAGTAGCTTGTGGATCCCAACAGAGAATCAACAGCAACCAATGGATCCATATGCATTCTTCTAATGCTTCCTGAATGCTCTACTCATTTCTTTCCATTTCTTGAGTTTCATAAATCTCTATATTCCGACCTCCTCCATATTTCACAGGTAAATTGTTAACCACCGGACAAGAACTATTTCACTTTCTAGTCATCAGATCTACAAATATTCCTCATAAGGGATCCATTTATCACAACTTTTCTGTGGTTATATACAAAGAAATTGATTTTTTGGCTGAAACCACTCTGATTTTTATCTTATACTTGCATTTCAATGACATTATGTCCTCAATATTTGTTGTGCTTTCCATAACTTCCCTACTGGAATCATCCCTCAAGTTTCAAATATGCACAAATCTCTACCATCTACAAACCAATCTCTCATCCAGCACTCCTAATAGTCCTCACCCTCCATGCCCCTCCTCTCCTCCTCCTGCCAGGGATCCATTTTGAAAAGGTCACGTATATCCCAATGCCTCTGTTTGCACAGTGCCCACCCAATCCCATCCCCATTCTGTGGATGCTTCTCCTGCTAACCTCACAAACCGTGTCTCTTACTAATCCATTGGGGACTTTTCATGATTTTTCTGACATGCTCTGCAGTAGCACGTGACATTGCGGACTCCAATGTCCTTTTAAAAGCTGCTTTGTCTTTGGGATCCACCACCCTATACTGTCCTGCTGTTGCCTGTCTAAACTTCCTGAGCAACTTCCAGGCTTCTCTTTATGACCACCCCACAATGACTGATGCTTCAGAAGTCAGCCCTGCTCTGACACCTGTTCCCCATCTGCACCCTCCTTCTGGGGAAACCCCATCCATTTCCCTGGCTTCAAATACCATTAATGAGCCAAACATGTCCAAAGAATCAGCAGAGACCTAACTCTGAACCCCAGACCCATTTATCTACCTGCCCATTCACCACATCAGTGATGACTCAACTCACAATGACCAGGTCCCAAGTTGAACAAATCGCTTCCCCAAATAATTTGCTTCTCTCTCAGTGTCCCTAAACTCACTTATTTGTGGTAATAACTTGTCTACCTCTGGGTGTCACTCTGGACACCCTGCCACCCCACACTCACATATCAATGAACCATCCATCCACCCTTCTGAATCTACCTACAGGTTATCCACTTCTGATTTATTTTTAATCACCTTTCAGACCTCATACAAAATATCCCTTCCAGACAATGAACACTCTTGCTCCAGTGACCTAAATTACAAAACTCCATTTTTCCTCTTTGTTGATTTTTTTTCTATTTTAGTTATATGTTCATTATTATTTATTTCTTTCAAGATTTAGTTCTTTCTCACTAAATTAGTTATTTCATGAAGACAAGACTAATGTGGATTTTCCAAATTTTCCCACAATAATGTTCACATATGGCTTTGCACACAAAAAGGGCTCACATGTATAAAGTGTACAATATATAAATTATATTCATATACATATAAAATGCAAACACTAAAACATTGTTTCATGAAATATTTAAATCCATCCACTTAACTACTCTATTTTTTTCCCCCGAGGAAGATCAGCCCTGAGCAAACATCCATGCTAATCCTCCTCTTTTTGCTGAGGAAGACCGGCTCTGAGCTAACATCTATTGCCAGACCTCCTCCTTTTTTCCCCAAAGCCCCAGCAGATAGTTGTATGTCATAGTTGCACATCCTTCTAGTCGCTGTATGTGGGACCCGGCCTCAGCATGGCTGGAGAAGCCCACCTGGGGTTCCGAACCACCGTCGCCAGCAGCAGAGCACACACACTTAACCACTAAGACATGGGGCCGGCCACTCCACTTAACTACTCTTGTGCAAAGATACCACCTTTAGATGGTACACTGCAATAAATTAGCAGGAGTAGCTTAAGATTCCAAATCCTTTATCCTCGTAATCCAATCATGAGAGTCTAGTCACAATGATCTGTTTAAAATGCAAAAGTGATCAATTCATCTTAACTTTTAAATCCTCCATTTCTGTCTTCAGCACATATTTCTCCTTTTGTCTTATCATAATTATTAATATTACCCTTTTCATTCCCAGATATGTTCCGGTTTGGAGGGAAAACTATTTGGTCATTCTATTTTTAGAGCACTTACTACATGCAAAGCTCTGGTGTAAAACCCGTGATCTACAAAATAACTAAACAGACTCACTGCCCCTGTTTGATTTAGTCTTAGTGGGAGGAAAGAGATAATAAATGGCAAAGGACGTATAACATGCCATGTAGATATCACTGCTGTGATGAACAATAAGGCAGAGAGTGAGAGTTTGAGCTTGAGCACATTTTCAAATTTCTTGTGTGAGTGTGTGTGAGTGTGCACGTGCTCTTGCTGCTGCCATGATGTGATGAGTTGATTCCTCCTGTGGATTTGGGGAGCCTCCTATGACTAGGGAAATTTCCTACATGTGCACTTAATATGCACTTTGTTATCCATGTGTATTAGTCAGGATTCTCTAGAGAAATAGAACCATAGAATACATATAAACACATAGAAGTGGATATTTATTGTAAGAATTGGCTCACAAGGTTATAGAGGTTGATAAGTCCCACAATATGCCATCTGCAAGCTGGAGAACCAGAAAAACCAGTGATATAATTCAGTCAAATTCTGAAGGCCTGAGAACCAGGACCTTTGATGTCCAAGTGCAGGAAAAGATGGACATTCCAGGTCAGGAAGAGACAATGGATTCAGCCATTCTTTGCTTTTTGTTCTATTGAGCCCTCAACAGATTAGATGATGCCCACCCACACTAGTGAGGGTGGCTTTGTTTATGTAGACCATGGAATCAAATGATAATGTCTTCCAGAAACATTCTCACAGACACACCCAGCAATAATGCTTCACAGTCTATCTGGGAACCCCTGAGTCTAGTCAAGCTGACAGCTAAAATTAACCATACATCATGGCTCTATCCAAACAAGACCAATAGATATATCACAACGTGACCTATGTTATTTAAATTTTCCAGAACACATGTTAAAGTAAGTAAATACAAACAGATGAAACCGGATTTTATAACGTTTTTCTTTAACCCAAGAAATCTAAATATTATCATTTCAAAATGTAGTCCACATCAGCACAAAGAACAAGATATTCAGGTTTTCCGCCCCCTCTGTCTTGCTGGTGAATTTTAATGAATACTGGCTCCTCATATATCTTAATATGATCCAATATATAATTTTCTCCCATCTATTTGAGCTTTATTGCATCAAAAGGAAATCATTTTCTCATTGTCAAACTGCTCTTCTCTTTTTTTATAAATTAAAGCGATATATTGTGTTTATGTTAGAACTGAAATTAAGAATTTAAGTAATTAAGAAGGAATTGATTCCAGCAAAAGGCTGGTTTACTAAAATGGAAGACAGTTCAAGAGCAAATCTCCCAAGAAAACCATAGGGCAAATTACATTGGAAAATTCAGGGTAGAATTAGAAGACACATGGGGTGTGATTAAAATGAGAGTGGAGAGAATGTGGGGAGGAATTGATATCAGAAGTGAAAATACACAAGCATGTTCCAAGTTGATGAGAGACATCAATCCACAGATTCAATTAATTCAACATTCCCTAAGCAGAGTGACTACACAGGAAATATTGGTGAACTAAACTATGGTCTAAAACCAAAGTTAACGTAAAGTATTTTAGGGACGAGAGAGGCCAAATAAGCAAGAAAAAGGCCAATTGGTGATTCTAACTATAAAGAAAATAAGATAGACATCAACAGAGCAGCATTTTTAAAATGCTAAAAGAAATTTCATGTCAAACCAGAATTCTACACCCAACAGCAATAGTTCCCCAATAAAGATGTCCTAGAAAAACTTAAAGTGAAACTTTTCACTGTTAGCAGCCTTGAATTAGACAAATTACTGCAGTGAGTTATCACATCCAAAGGAAAATTAACCCAGCTTGAAAACCAGGAATGCAGGAAGGACTGAAGGGGAAAGGAAAGGATAATTTATAAATAAATATAAATGAATTTTATTTTATGAAGTAATTCTAGAAATCTCTCATGGAGATTCAAATATACGTAGAATAAAACGTATGAAAACAGTAATACAAATGTCAGGCATGTTAAAAATAGAATTGAAAGTGTTGAAGGTATTAACATTTGGGTGAGATGGTAAAAGTAATTATTCATATTAGACTGTATTAAGGATTCAAGATTTAACCATTAGTGCAATTAAAGATTTCTATCTGATTTCAAGTAATAAGTTTATAGAGGAAATAATGGAATAATAAGAGTTAAATCAACATCAGTGAAGTAAAGAGTGTAAAGGAACATTAATTATTCAAGTCAAAGGGAAGGGAAAGAGTAAGACGGTTGAAATAATTACAAGTTTACTGATAATTACACGAGATGTAAATGCACTAAATACTAATTTCTTGTTAATGGCTGTGTGATGTATTCTAGAGACTAGTTAATAAATATTTTGGACATTCTTTTATTGATAAACGTTTACACAGTCTCTATTATTTCCTATTAAAACATAAGTGGTATGGACATTTTTGTACATATGAACTTCCATTCCCATTTTTACAAAGGTATCATTAGTGGAAGAAAAAGGAAACATTAAAATGTTGATAGAAACCGCAAATACCACCTCCCCACACAATTGTATTAAATGTTTTCATACCAACAGTAGCTGAGAGTGTCAATAACCCAACATATTTTTTTTAGGTATAAAGCTTTAGGAATCTCTCAAATCCCATTGATAAGAGACAGGATGTCTCCCCTGGATTATCCACTGATTGGATTATCCACTCTCTTCCTCAATAAAAGGGGAATCAGAGGGAGAAGTCCTTGCATTTTCCAGCATTCCACAGGCTGTCTGCACATCAGGAGTGGTGTAAGCAGGACAACTCTGAAGCCATGGAGGAACCTTCATCGGCCTGTTTTCCAAGCCAGCCTATTCTGGTGAGTGTGGAATCTGGTGAGTTGGCTGGTGCCAACTCATGCGCCATCCCACTTCCTGCCATCACCCCCACGCCTGCCCCAGGGACAGCCCCACCACAGAGAGGCCGGGGCCTGCTCACCTCTGTGCCATCCCTTCCCGACCTGACCCCAGTGCAGGGGATAAGCTTCAGACAAGTCTTTCCATGTCCCTCTGCATCACAATAGACTTCCTCCCGTCTCCCATTGCACAGGCCCACCCCGGACATCCACCTTTGTCATTAGCTCAGGAGAGGATGCAAGATGATAATCTCTGCTATTGTGTGGGGAGACTCAGTTTCCCGGGTTTCCCCCATGGACAGATGTTCTTCAGCTGGGTCTGATTTTCTCCAGACAAGCTGTCTTGTGAAGGATTTGGCCAGCCCTAAGAACCTGAAGGGAAAGGGCTGAGGGGGGTTCTCTCTCTGCCCCCGACAGCCCCGAGCTGGGTGGGTCACTCAGACCTGGCCAGGGGCAGCCCATCCCCCGTCGGCCTTCCCCGGGGCATCCGAGGCAGGCTCGGCGCCAGCCCCACCCCGCTCGCCACTGCCCGAACATCATTCTCCCTCGGGGGGCCTGGGCAGGACAGGGACCCGGGTGTGGGAGGACTCCAGATCTCAGGCCTGGCACACAGTTTACCAGGTTGCTTCCTCCTCTGACGGGGGCCCAGCAAACGCCCCAGGAGACTTGGCAGCCGCCCCCAGGGCTCTAGCCTCTGGAACTCGTCCCCTTGGTACGGGCCTGGCCCAGGTTCCAGGTTCGGCTGGTCGGCCAGCCTCCTCTGGAGAAAGCAGGCAAGCCGAGCCAGGCTTGCAGTGGCCCTGGTGTCACACCTGCGACCTCAGGCAGAGATCCTCACTCGTGCCCTCCATGGCGAATTTCTCCCCGAGCCCTAGCCTGGGCACTAGGATGGCCGGGCCTCCCCGACTCCCGGGAGGAGGGGCTAGCCCAGTTGCGCCCTGGCCCCCAAAGCCTGCGGTGCCATCTGCCTGTCTCGGCGCTTCTGACTCCACAGAGCCTTTCCTACACCTGGGCTGGCTGCAGTGGCAGAGTCCAGGCATGGGGTGAGGCCATGGCTTTGTCTTTCCAGGAAGAAATGAACCCCTGGCCGAAGCAGCTGGCCCAGGCAGAGCCTTGAGCTTGCAGCCCAGTACGCCTGTGGCACTCAGGGCCAGAGCAATGCTTTCAAGGCAGGGAAGCGGCCTCCAAGCTGAGCGGGAGTGGGGGAGGGGAGGGAGACAGCTGAAGCCGAGTCCAGAAGGGCGGCGATGGAAGAGCTGCAGCTGGGTCAGAGCCTGGAGGGAGAGCGGGGCCTTCACTGAGGACCCCCCGAGGCCAGCCCTAGGCCCCGGCGGTCCCGAATGCGCCCTTGGCCTGTGCGGTGTGTGGGGGGTTGAACCCAAGCCCGCAGGGCTCCCGGAGCGGCCAGAGAAAGAAGGGCCCATGGAGAGGTAGGCGAGGTGGGCAGGGGGCGCCACCTTACTCTCCTCAGCTCCCTGAGGGAGAGAGAGAGAGACAGAGACAGAGAGAGAGATCCCTGACCTCTGAGTCTCTGCCTCCACCGCTGGCTGGTGCCAACTCTCGCGCCATCCCACTTCCAGCCATCACCCCCACGCCTGCCCTGGGGCCAGCCTCAACACAGAGAGGCCGGTTCCTGCTCACCTCTCTGCCAGTCCCTTCCAGACCTGAACCCAGTGCAGGGGAGAAGATTCAGACAAGTCTTTCCTTGTCCCTCTGCATGACAATAGACTTCCTCCCCTCTCCCATTCCACAGGCCCACCCGGGACATCCACCTTTGTCATTAGCTCAGGAGAGGATGCAAGATGAGAATCTCTGTAATTGCGTGGGGAGACTCAGTTTCCCGGGTTTCCCCCGTGGACACATGTTCTTGAGCTGGGTCTGATTTTCTCCAGACAAGCTGTCTTGTGAAGGATTTGGCCAGCCCTAAGAATCTGAAGGGAAAGGGCGGATGGGGATTCTCTCTCTGCCCCCAAAAGCCCCGAGCTGGGTCGGGCCCTCCGACCTGGTCAGGGGCAGCCCATCCCCCGGCGCCCATCCCCGGGGCATCCAAGGGCAGGCTTGGCGCCAGCCCCACCCCGCTCACCACTGCCAGGACCATCGTCCTCCCTCGGGGGTCCTGGGCAGGAGAGAGACCCGGGTGTGGGAGGCCTCCAGATCTCAGGTCTGGCACACTGTTTACCAGGCTGCTTCCTCCTCTGACGGGGGCCCAGCACACGCCCCAGGAGACTTGGCAGCCGCCCCCAGGGCTCTAGCTTCTGCAACTCGTCCCCTTGGAAGGGGCCTGGCCCAGGTGCCAGGTTCGGCTGGTCGGCCAGCCTCCTCTGGAGAAAGCAGGCAAGCCGAGCCAGGCTTGCAGTGGCCCTGGTGTGACACCTGCGACCTCAGGCAGAGGGCCTCACGCGTGCCCTCTATGGCGGATTTCTCCCCGGAGCAGTGGCCTGGGCACTAGGATGGCCGTGCCTCCCCGACTCCCGGGAGGAGGGGCTAGCCCAGTTGCGCCCTGGCCCGCAAAGCCTGCGGTGCCATCTGCCTGTCTCGGCATTTCTGACTCCACAGAGCCTTTCCTACACCTGGGCTGGCTGCAGTGGCACAGTCCAGGCGTGGGGTGAGGCCATGGCTTTGTCTTTCCAGGAAGAAATGTACCCCTGGCCGAAGCAGCTGGCCCAGGCAGAGCCTTGAGCTTGCCGCCCAGTACGCCTGTGGCCCTCAGGGCCAGAGCAATGCTTTCAAGGCAGGGAAGCGGCCTCCAAGCTGAGTGGGAGTGGGGGAGGGGAGGGAGACAACAGCTGAAGCCCAGTCCAGAAGGGCGACGATGGAACAGCTGCAGCTGGGTCACAGCCTGGGGGGAGGGCGGGGCCTTCACTGAGGACCCCCGAGGTAAGCCCTAGGCCCCGGCCCAGTCCCTTCCAGACCTGAACCCAGTGCAGGGGAGAAGATTCAGACAAGTCTTTCCTTGTCCCTCTGCATGACAATAGACTTCCTCCCCTCTCCCATTCCACAGGCCCACCCGGGACATCCACCTTTGTCATTAGCTCAGGAGAGGATGCAAGATGAGAATCTCTGCTATTGTGTGGGGAGACTGAGTTTACCGGGTTTCCCCCATGGACACATGTTCTTCAGCTGGGTCTGATTTTCTCCAGACAAGCTGTCTTGTGAAGGATTTGGCCAGCCCTAAGAATCTGAAGGGAAAGGGCGGATGGGGATTCTCTCTCTGCCCCCAAAAGCCCCGATCTGGGTCGGGCCCTCTGACCTGGTCAGGGGCAGCCCATCCCCCGGCGCCCTTCCCCGGGGCATCCAAGAGCAGACTCGGCACCAGCCACACCCCGCTCGCCACTGGCCGACCATCGTCCTCCCTCGGGGGGCCTGGGCAGGACAGGGACCCGGGTTTGGGAGGGCTCCAGATCTCAGGCCTGGCACACCGTTTACCAGGCTGCTTCCTCCTCTGACGGGGGCCCAGCACACGCCCCAGGAGACTTGGCAGCCGTCCCCAGGGCTCTATCCTCTGCAACTCGTCCCCTTGGAAGGGGCCTGGCCCAGGTGCCAGGTTCGGCTGGTCGGCCAGCCTCCTTTGGAGAAAGCAGGCAAGCCGAGCCAGGCTTGCAGTGGCCCTGGCGTGACACCTGCCACCTCAGGCAGAGGGCCTCACGCGTGCCCTCCATGGCGGATTTCTCCCCGGATCCGTGGCCTTGGCACTAGGAAGGCCGGGCCTCCCCGACTCCCGGGAGGAGGGGCTAGCCCAATGCGCCCTGGCCCCCAAAGCCTGCGGTGCCATCTGCCTGTCTCGGCACTTCTGACTCCACAGAGCCTTTCCTACACCTGGGCTGCCTGCCGTGGCAAAGTGCAGGCGTGGGGTCAGGCCATGGCTTTGTCTTTCCAGGAAGAAATGAGCCCCTGGCCGAAGCAGAAGGCCCAGGCAGAGCCTTGAGCTTAAGCCCAGTAGGTCTGTGGCCATCAGGGCCAGAGCAATGCTTTCAAGGCAGGGGAGCGGCCTCCAAGCTGAGCGGGAGTGGGGGAGGGGAGGGAGACAACAGCTGAAGCCCAGTCCAGAAGGGCGGCGATGGAAGGGCTGCAGCTGGGTCAGAGCCTGGGGGGAGGGCGGGGCCTCCACTGAGGACCCCCGAGGCCAGCCCTAGGCCCCGGCGGTCGCGAATGCGCCCTTGGCCTGTGCGGTGTGTGGGGGGTTGAACCCAAGCCCGCAGGGCTCCCGGAGCGGCCAGAGAAAGAAGGGCCCATGGAGAGGTAGGCGAGGTGGGCAGGGGGCGCCACCTTACTCTCCTCAGCTCCCTGAGGGAGAGAGAGAGAGACAGAGACAGAGAGAGAGATCCCTGACCTCTGAGTCTCTGCCTCCACCGCTGGCTGGTGCCAACTCACGCGCCATCCCACTTCCAGCCATCACCCCCACGCCTGCTCCGGGGCCAGCCTCAACACAGAGAGGCCGGTTCCTGCTCACCTCTCTGCCAGTCCCTTCCAGACCTGAACCCAGTGCAGGGGAGAAGATTCAGACAAGTCTTTCCTTGTCCCTCTGCATGACAATAGACTTCCTCCCCTCTCCCATTCCACAGGCCCACCCGGGACATCCACCTTTGTCATTAGCTCAGGAGAGGATGCAAGATGAGAATCTCTGTAATTGCGTGAGGAGACTCAGTTTCCCGGGTTTCCCCCATGGACACTTGTTCTTGAGCTGGGTCTGCTTTTCTCCAGACAAGCTGCTTGTGAAGGATTTGGCCAGCCTTAAGAATCTGAAGGGAAAGGGCGGATGGGGATTCTCTCTCTGCCCCCAAAAGCCCCGAGCCGGGTCGGGCCCTCCGACCTGGTCAGGGGCAGCCCATCCCCCGGCGCCCTTCCCCGGGGCATCCAAGGGCAGGCTTGGCGCCAGCCCCACCCAGCTCGCCACTGCCAGGACCATCGTCCTCCCTCTGGGGTCCTGGGCAGGACAGGGACCCGGGTGTGGGAGGCCTCCAGATCTCAGGTCGGGCACACTGTTTCCCAGGCTGCTTCCTCCTCTGACGGGGGCCCAGCACACGCCCCAGGAGACTTGGCAGCCGCCCCCAGGGCTCTATCCTCTGCAACTCGTCCCCTTGGAAGGGGCCTGGCCCAGGTGCCAGGTTCGGCTGGTCGGCCAGCCTCCTTTGGAGAAAGCAGGCAAGCCGAGCCAGGCTTGCAGTGGCCCTGGCGTGACACCTGCCACCTCAGGCAGAGGGCCTCACGCGTGCCCTCCATGGCGGATTTCTCCCCGGAGCCGTGGCCTTGGCACTAGGAAGGCTGGGACTCCCCGACTCCCGGGAGGAGGGGCTAGCCCTGTTGCGCCCTGGCCCCCAAACCCTGCGGTGCCATCTGCCTGTCTCGGCGCTTCTGACTCCACAGAGCCTTTCCTACACCTGGGCTGGCTGCAGTGGCAGATTCCAGGCGTGGGGTGAGGCCATGGCTTTGTCTTTCCAGGAAGAAATGAACCCCTGGCCGAAGCAGCCGGCCCCTGCAGAGCCTTGAGCTTGCAGCCCAGTACGCCTGTGGCCCTCAGGGCCAGAGCAATGCTTTCAAGGCAGGGAAGCGGCCTCCAAGCTGAGCGGGAGTGGGGGAGGGGAGGGAGACAGCTGAAGCCGAGTCCAGAAGGGCGGCGATGGAAGAGCTGCAGCTGGGTCAGAGCCTGGAGGGAGGGCGGGGCCTCCACTGAGGACACCCCGAGGCCAGCCCTAGGCCCCGGCGGTCGCGAATGCGCCCTTGGCCTGTGCGGTGTGTGGGGGGTTGAACCCAAGCCCGCAGGGCTCCCGGAGCGGCCAGAGAAAGAAGGGCCCATGGAGAGGTAGGCGAGGTGGGCAGGGGGCGCCACCTTACTCTCCTCAGCTCCCTGAGGGAGAGAGAGAGAGACAGAGACAGAGAGAGACATCCCTGACCTCTGAGTCTCTGCCTCCACCGCTGGCTGGTGCCAACTCACGCGCCATCCCACTTCCAGCCATCACCCCCACGCCTGCCCTGTGGCCAGCCTCAACACAGAGAGGCCGGTTCCTGCTCATCTCTCTGCCAGTCCCTTCCAGACCTGAACCCAGTGCAGGGGAGAAGATTCAGACAAGTCTTTCCTTGTCCCTCTGCATGACAATAGACTTCCTCCCCTCTCCCATTCCACAGGCCCACCCGGGACATCCACCTTTGTCATTAGCTCAGGAGAGGATGCAAGATGAGAATCTCTGTAATTGCGTGGGGAGACTGAGTTTCCCGTGTTTCCCCCATGGACACAGGTTCTTGAGCTGGGTCTGATTTTCTCCAGACAAGCTGTCTTGTGAAGGATTTGGCCAGCCCTAAGAATCTGAAGGGAAAGGGCGGATGGGGATTCTCTCTCTGCCCCCAAAAGCCCCGAGCTGTGTCGGGCCCTCCGACCTGGTCAGGGGCAGCCCATCCCCGGCGCCCTTCACCGGATCATCCAAGGGCAGGCTTGGCGCCCGCCCCACCCCGCTCACCACTGCCAGGACCATCGTCCTACCTCTGGGGGCCTGGGCAGGACAGGGACCGGGGTGTGGGAGGACTCCAGATCTCAGGTCTGGCACACCGTTTGCCAGGCTGCTTCCTCCTCTGACGGGGGCCCAGCACACGCCCCAGGAGACTTGGCAGCCTCCCCCAGGGCTCTATCCTCTGTTACTCGTCCCCTTGGAAGGGGCCTGGCCCAGGTGCCAGGTTCGGCTGGTCGGCCAGCCTCCTTTGGAGAAAGCAGGCAAGCCGAGGCAGGCTTGCAGTGGCCCTGGCGTGACACCTGCCACCTCAGGCAGAGGGCCTCCCGCGTGCCCTCCATGGCGGATTTCTCCCCGGAGCCGTGGCCTGGGCACTAGGAAGGCCGGGCCTCCCCGACTCCCGGGAGGAGGGGCTAGCCCTGTTGCGCCCTGGCCCCCAAAGCCTGCGGTGCCATCTGCCTCTCTCGGCGCTTCTGACTCCACAGAGCCTTTCCTACACCTGGGCTGCCTGCCGTGGCAAAGTGCAGGCGTGGGGTGAGGCCATGGCTTTGTCTTTCCAGGAAGAAATGAGCCCCTGGCCGAAGCAGCAGGCCCAGGCAGAGCCTTGAGCTTGAAGCCCAGTAGGTCTGTGGCCCTCAGGGCCAGAGCAATGCTTTCAAGGCAGGGAAGCGGCCTCCAAGCTGAGCGGGAGTGGGGGAGGGGAGGGAGACAGCTGAAGCCGAGTCCAGAAGGGCGGTGATGGAAGAGCTGCAGCTGGGTCAGAGCCTGGAGGGAGGGCGGGGCCTTCACTGAGGACCCCCCGAGGCCAGCCCTAGGCCCCGGGGGTCGCGAATGCGCCCTTGGCCTGTGCGGTGTGTGGGGGGTTGAACCCAAGCCCGCAGGGCTCCCGGAGCGGCCAGAGAAAGAAGGGCCCATGGAGAGGTAGGCGAGGTGGGCAGGGGGCGCCACCTTACTCTCCTCAGCTCCCTGAGTGAGAGAGAGAGAGACAGAGACAGAGAGAGAGATCCCTGACCTCTGAGTCTCTGCCTCCACCGCTGGCTGGTGCCAACTCTCGCGCCATCCCACTTCCAGCCATCACCCCCACGCCTGCCCCGGGGCCAGCCCCACCACAGAGAGGCCGGTTCCTGCTCACCTCTCTGCCAGTCCCTTCCAGACCTGAACCCAGTGCAGGGGAGAAGATTCAGACAAGTCTTTCCTTGTCCCTCTGCATGACAATAGACTTCCTCCTCTCTCCCATTCCACAGGCCCACCCGGGACATCCACCTTTGTCATTAGCTCAGGAGAGGATGCAAGATGAGAATCTCTGCTATTGTGTGGGGAGACTCAGTTTCCCGGGTTTCCCCCATGGACACATGTTCTTGAGCTGGGTCTGATTTTCTCCAGACAAGCTGTCTTGTGAAGGATTTGGCCAGCCCTAAGAATCTGAAGGGAAAGGGCGGATGGGGATTCTCTCTCTGCCCCCAAAAGCCCCGAGCTGGGTCGGGCCCTCCGACCTGGTCAGGGGCAGCCCATCCCCCGGCGCCCTTCCCCGGGGCATCCAAGAGCAGGCTCGGCACCAGCCACACCCCGCTCGCCACTGGCCGACCATCGTCCTCCCTCGGGGGGCCTGGGCAGGACAGGGACCCGGGTTTGGGAGGGCTCCAGATCTCAGGCCTGGCACACCGTTTACCAGGCTGCTTCCTCCTCTGACGGGGGCCCAGCACACGCCCCAGGAGACTTGGCAGCCGCCCCCAGGGCTCTATCCTCTGCAACTCGTCCCCTTGGAAGGGGCCTGGCCCAGGTGCCAGGTTCGGCTGGTCGGCCAGCCTCCTTTGGAGAAAGCAGGCAAGCCGAGCCAGGCTTGCAGTGGCCCTGGCGTGACACCTGCCACCTCAGGCAGAGGGCCTCACGCGTGCCCTCCATGGCGGATTTCTCCCCGGATCCGTGGCCTTGGCACTAGGAAGGCCGGGCCTCCCCGACTCCCGGGAGGAGGGGCTAGCCCTGTTGCGCCCTGGCCCCCAAACACTGCGGTGCCATCTGCCTGTCTCGGCGCTTCTGACTCCACAGAGCCTTTCCTACACCTGGGCTGGCTGCAGTGGCAGAGTCCAGGCGTGGGGTGAGGCCATGGCTTTGTCTTTCCAGGAAGAAATGAACCCCTGGCCGATGCAGCCGGCCCAGGCAGAGCCTTGAGCTTGCAGCCCAGTACGCCTGTGGCCCTCAGGGCCAGAGCAATGCTTTCAAGTCAGGGAAGCGGCCTCCAAGCTGAGCGGGAGTGGGGGAGGGGAGGGAGACAGCTGAAGCCGAGTCCAGAAGGGCGGCGATGGAAGAGCTGCAGCTGGGTCAGAGCCTGGAGGGAGGGCGGGGCCTCCACTGAGGACCCCCCGAGGCCAGCCCTAGGCCCCGGCGGTCGCGAATGCGCCCTTGGCCTGTGCGGTGTGTGTGGGGTTGAACCCAAGCCAGCTGGACTCCCGGAGCGGCCAGAGAAAGAAGGGCCCATGGAGAGGTAGGAGAGGTGGGCAGGGGGCGCCACCTTACTCTCCTCAGCTCCCTGAGGGAGAGAGAGAGAGACAGAGACAGAGAGAGAGATCCCTGACCTCTGAGTCTCTGCCTCCACCGCTGGCTGGTGCCAACTCACGCGCCATCCCACTTCCAGCCATCACCCCCACGCCTGCCCCGGGGCCAGCCTCAACACAGAGAGGCCGGTTCCTGCTCATCTATCTGCCAGTCCCTTCCAGACCTGAACCCAGTGCAGGGGAGAAGATTCAGACAAGTCTTTCCTTGTCCCTCTGCATGACAATAGACTTCCTCCCCTCTCCCATTCCACAGGCCCACCCCGGACATCCACCTTTGTCATTAGCTCAGGAGAGGATGCAAGATGAGAATCTCCGTAATTGCGTGGGGAGACTGAGTTTCCCGTGTTTCCCCCATGGACACATGTTCTTGAGCTGGGTCTGATTTTCTCCAGACAAGCTGCTTGTGAAGGATTTGGCCAGCCCTAAGAATCTGAAGGGAAAGGGCGGATGGGGATTCTCTCTCTGCTCCCAAAAGCCCCGAGTCGGGTCGGGCCCTCCGACCTGGTCAGGGGCAGCCCATCCCCCGGCGCCCTTCCCCGGGGCATCCAAGGGCAGGCTTGGCGCCAGCCCCACCCAGCTCGCCACTGCCAGGACCATCGTCCTCCCTCTGGGGTCCTGGGCAGGACAGGGACCCGGGTGTGGGAGGCCTCCAGATCTCAGGTCTGGCACACTGTTTCCCAGGCTGCTTCCTCCTCTGACGGGGGCCCAGCACACGCCCCAGGAGACTTGGCAGCCGCCCCCAGGGCTCTAGCTTCTGCAACTCGTCCCCTTGGAAGGGGCCTGGCCCAGGTGCCAGGTTCGGCTGGTCGGCCAGCCTCCTCTGGAGAAAGCAGGCAAGCCGAGCCAGGCTTGCAGTGGCCCTGGTGTGACACCTGCCACCTCAGGCAGAGGGCCTCACGCGTGCCCTCCATGGCAGATTTCTCCAAGGAGCCATGGCCTGGGCACTAGGAAGGCCGGGCCTCTCCGACTCCTGGGAGGAGGGGCTAGCCCAGTTGCGCCCTGGCCCCCAAAGCCTGCGGGGCCATCTGCCTGTCTCGGCACTTCTGACTCCACAGAGCCTTTCCTACACCTGGGCTGGCTGCAGTGGCAAAGTGCAGGCGTGGGGTCAGGCCATGGCTTTGTCTTTCCAGGAAGAAATGAGCCCCTGGTCGAAGCAGCCGGCCCCTGCAGAGCCTTGAGCTTGCAGCCCAGTACGCCTGTGGCCCTCAGGGCCAGAGCAATGCTTTCAAGTCAGGGAAGCGGCCTCCAAGCTGAGCGGGAGTGGGGGAGGGGAGGGAGACAGCTGAAGCCGAGTCCAGAAGGGCGGCGATGGAAGAGCTGCAGCTGGGTCAGAGCCTGGAGGGAGGGCGGGGCCTCCACTGAGGACCCCCCGAGGCCAGCCCTAGGCCCCAGCGGTCGCGAATGCGCCCTTGGCCTGTGCGGTGTGTGGGGGGTTGAACCCAAGCCCGCAGGGCTCCCGGAGCGGCCAGAGAAAGAAGGGCCCATGGAGAGGTAGGCGAGGTGGGCAGGGGGCGCCACCTTACTCTCCTCAGCTCCCTGAGGGAGAGAGAGAGAGACAGAGACAGAGAGAGAGATCCCTGACCTCTGAGTCTCTGCCTCCACCGCTGGCTGGTGCCAACTCACGCGCCATCCCACTTCCAGCCATCACCCCCACGCCTGCCCTGGGGCCAGCCTCAACACAGAGAGGCCAGTTCCTGCTCATCTCTCTGCCAGTCCCTTCCAGACCTGAACCCAGTGCAGGGGAGAAGATTCAGACAAGTCTTTCCTTGTCCCTCTGCATGACAATAGACTTCCTCCCCTCTCCCATTCCACAGGCCCACCCGGGACATCCACCTTTGTCATTAGCTCAGGAGAGGATGCAAGATGAGAATCTCTGTAATTGCGTGGGGAGACTGAGTTTCCCGTGTTTCCCCCATGAACACAGGTTCTTGAGCTGGGTCTGATTTTCTCCAGACAAGCTGTCTTGTGAAGGATTTGGCCAGCCCTAAGAATCTGAAGGGAAAGGGCGGATGGGGATTCTCTCTCTGCCCCCAAAAGCCCCGAGCTGTGTCGGGCCCTCCGACCTGGTCAGGGGCAGCCCATCCCCGGCGCCCTTCACCGGATCATCCAAGGGCAGGCTTCGCGCCAGCCCCACCCCGCTCGCCACTGCCAGGACCATCGTCCTACCTCTGGGGGCCTGGGCAGGACAGGGACCGGGGTGTGGGAGGCCTCCAGATCTCAGGTCTGGCACACCGTTTGCCAGGCTGCTTCCTCCTCTGACGGGGGCCCAGCACACGCCCCAGGAGACTTGGCAGCCGCCCCCAGGGCTCTATCCTCTGCTACTCGTCCCCTTGGAAGGGGCCTGGCCCAGGTGCCAGGTTCGGCTGGTCGGCCAGCCTCCTTTGGAGAAAGCAGGCAAGCCGAGGCAGGCTTGCAGTGGCCCTGGCGTGACACCTGCCACCTCAGGCAGAGGGCCTCCCGCGTGCCCTCCATGGCGGATTTCTCCCCGGAGCCGTGGCCTGGGCACTAGGAAGGCCGGGCCTCCCCGACTCCCGGGAGGAGGGGCTAGCCCTGTTGCGCCCTGGCCCCCAAACCCTGCGGTGCCATCTGCCTCTCTCGGCGCTTCTGACTCCACAGAGCCTTTCCTACACCTGGGCTGCCTGCCGTGGCAAAGTGCAGGCGTGGGGTGAGGCCATGGCTTTGTCTTTCCAGGAAGAAATGAGCCCCTGGCCGAAGCAGCAGGCCCAGGCAGAGCCTTGAGCTTGAAGCCCAGTAGGTCTGTGGCCCTCAGGGCCAGAGCAATGCTTTCAAGGCAGGGAAGCGGCCTCCAAGCTGAGCGGGAGTGGGCTAGGGGAGGGAGACAGCTGAAGCCGAGTCCAGAAGGGCGGCGATGGAAGAGCTGCAGCTGGGTCAGAGCCTGGAGGGAGGGCGGGGCCTCCACTGAGGACCCCCCGAGGCCAGCCCTAGGCCCCGGCGGTCGCGAATGCGCCCTTGGCCTGTGCGGTGTGTGGGGGGTTGAACCCAAGCCCGCAGGGCTCCCGGAGCGGCCAGAGAAAGAAGGGCCCATGGAGAGGTAGGCGAGGTGGGCAGGGGGCGCCACCTTACTCTCCTCAGCTCCCTGAGGGAGAGAGAGAGAGACAGAGACAGAGAGAGAGATCCCTGACCTCTGAGTCTCTGCCTCCACCGCTGGCTGGTGCCAACTCTCGCGCCATCCCACTTCCAGCCATCACCCCCACGCCTGCCCCGGGGCCAGCCCCACCACAGAGAGGCCGGTTCCTGCTCACCTCTCTGCCAGTCCCTTCCAGACCTGAACCCAGTGCAGGGGAGAAGATTCAGACAAGTCTTTCCTTGTCCCTCTGCATGACAATAGACTTCCTCCCCTCTCCCATTCCACAGGCCCACCCGGGACATCCACCTTTGTCATTAGCTCAGGAGAGGATGCAAGATGAGAATCTCTGCTATTGTGTGGGGAGACTGAGTTTCCCGGGTTTCCCCCATGGACACATGTTCTTCAGCTGGGTCTGATTTTCTCCAGACAAGCTGTCTTGTGAAGGATTTGGCCAGCCCTTAGAATCTGAAGGGAAAGGGCGGACGGGGATTCTCTCTCTGCCCCCAAAAGCCCCGATCTGGGTCGGGCCCTCTGACCTGGTCAGGGGCAGCCCATCCCCCGGCGCCCTTCCCCGGGGCATCCAAGAGCAGACTCGGCGCCAGCCCCACCCCGCTCACCACTGCCCGACCATCGTCCTCCCTCGGGGGGCCTGGGCAGGACAGGGACCCGGGTGTGGGAGGCCTCCAGATCTCAGGCCTGGCACACCGTTTACCAGGCTGCTTCCTCCTCTGACGGGGGCCCAGCACATGCCCCAGGAGACTTGGCAGCCGCCCCCAAGGCTCTATTCTCTGCAACTCGTCCCCTTGGAAGGGGCCTGGCCCAGGTGCCAGGGACGGCTGGTCGGCCAGCCTCCTTTGGAGAAAGCAGGCAAGCTGAGCCAGGCTTGCAGTGGCCCTGGCGTGACACCTGCCACCTCAGGCAGAGGGCTTCACGCGTGCCCTCCATGGCGGATTTCTCCCCGGAGCCGTGGCCTGGGCACTAGGAAGGCCGGGCCTCCCCGACTCCCGGGAGGAGGGGCTAGCCCAGTTGCGCCCTGTCCCCCAAAGCCTGCGGTGCCATCTGCCTGTCTCGGCACTTCTGACTCCACAGAGCCTTTCCTACACCTGGGCTGCCTGCCGTGGCAAAGTGCAGGCGTGGGGTGAGGCCATGGCTTTGTCTTTCCAGGAAGAAATGAGCCCCTGGCCGAAGCAGAAGGCCCAGGCAGAGCCTTGAGCTTAAAGCCCAGTAGGTCTGTGGCCATCAGGGTCAGCAATGCTTTCAAGGCAGGGGAGCGGCCTCCAAGCTGAGCGGGAGTGGGGGAGGGGAGGGAGACAACAGCTGAAGCCCAGTCCAGAAGGGCGGCGATGGAAGGGCTGCAGCTGGGTCAGAGCCTGGGGGGAGGGCGGGGCCTTCACTGAGGACCCCCGAGGCCAGCCCTAGGCCCCGGCGGTCGCGAATGCGCCCTTGGCCTGTGCGGTGTGTGGGGGGTTGAACCCAAGCCCGCAGGGCTCCCGGAGCGGCCAGAGAAAGAAGGGCCCATGGAGAGGTAGGCGAGGTGGGCAGGGGGCGCCACCTTACTCTCCTCAGCTCCCTGAGTGAGAGAGAGAGAGACAGAGACAGAGAGAGAGATCCCTGACTTCTGAGTCTCTGCCTCCACCGCTGGCTGGTGCCAACTCACGCGCCATCCCACTTCCAGCCATCACCCCCACGCCTGCTCCGGGGCCAGCCTCAACACAGAGAGGCCGGTTCCTGCTCACCTCTCTGCCAGTCCCTTCCAGACCTGAACCCAGTGCAGGGGAGAAGATTCAGACAAGTCTTTCCTTGTCCCTCTGCATGACAATAGACTTCCTCCCCTCTCCCATTCCACAGGCCCACCCGGGACATCCACCTTTGTCATTAGCTCAGGAGAGGATGCAAGATGAGAATCTCTGTAATTGCGTGAGGAGACTCAGTTTCCCGGGTTTCCCCCATGGACACTTGTTCTTGAGCTGGGTCTGATTTTCTCCAGACAAGCTGCTTGTGAAGGATTTGGCCAGCCTTAAGAATCTGAAGGGAAAGGGCGGATGGGGATTCTCTCTCTGCCCCCAAAAGCCCCGAGCTGGGTCGGGCCCTCCGACCTGGTCAGGGGCAGCCCATCCCCCGGCGCCCTTCCCCGGGGCATCCAAGGGCAGGCTTGGCGCCAGCCCCACCCAGCTCGC
This sequence comes from Diceros bicornis minor, assembly GCF_020826845.1. Taxonomy (NCBI): domain Eukaryota; kingdom Metazoa; phylum Chordata; class Mammalia; order Perissodactyla; family Rhinocerotidae; genus Diceros; species Diceros bicornis. The sequence goes on along the minus strand of NW_026691132.1, from coordinate 400,428 downwards.
CACTGCCAGGACCATCGTCCTCCCTCTGGGGTCCTGGGCAGGACAGGGACCCGGGTGTGGGAGGCCTCCAGATCTCAGGTCTGGCACACTGTTTCCCAGGCTGCTTCCTCCTCTGACGGGGGCCCAGCACACGCCCCAGGAGACTTGGCACCCGCCCCCAGGGCTCTATTCTCTGCAACTCGTCCCCTTGGAAGGGGCCTGGCCCAGGTGCCAGGTTCGGCTGGTCGGCCAGCCTCCTTTGGAGAAAGCAGGCAAGCCGAGCCAGGCTTGCAGTGGCCCTGGCGTGACACCTGCCACCTCAGGCAGAGGGCCTCACGCGTGCCCTCCATGGCGGATTTCTCCCCGGAGCCGTGGCCTTGGCACTAGGAAGGCCGGGACTCCCGGACTCCCGGGAGGAGGGGCTAGCCCTGTTGCGCCCTGGCCCCCAAACCCTGCGGTGCCATCTGCCTGTCTCGGCGCTTCTGACTCCACAGAGCCTTTCCTACACATGGGCTGGCTGCAGTGGCAGAGTCCAGGCGTGGGGTGAGGCCATGGCTTTGTCTTTCCAGGAAGAAATGAACCCCTGGCCGAAGCAGCCGGCCCCTGCAGAGCCTTGAGCTTGCAGCCCGGTACGCCTGTGGCCCTCAGGGCCAGAGCAATGCTTTCAAGTCAGGGAAGCGGCCTCCAAGCTGAGCGGGAGTGGGGGAGGGGAGGGAGACAGCTGAAGCCGAGTCCAGAAGGGCGGCGATGGAAGAGCTGCAGCTGGGTCAGAGCCTGGAGGGAGGGCGGGGCCTCCACTGAGGACACCCCGAGGCCAGCCCTAGGCCCCGGCGGTCGCGAATGCGCCCTTGGCCTGTGCGGTGTGTGGGGGGTTGAACCCAAGCCCGCAGGGCTCCCGGAGCGGCCAGAGAAAGAAGGGCCCATGGAGAGGTAGGCGAGGTGGGCAGGGGGCGCCACCTTACTCTCCTCAGCTCCCTGAGGGAGAGAGAGAGAGACAGAGACAGAGAGAGAGATCCCTGACCTCTGAGTCTCTGCCTCCACCGCTGGCTGGTGCCAACTCACGCGCCATCCCACTTCCAGCCATCACCCCCACGCCTGCCCTGGGGCCAGCCTCAACACAGAGAGGCCGGTTCCTGCTCATCTCTCTGCCAGTCCCTTCCAGACCTGAACCCAGTGCAGGGGAGAAGATTCAGACAAGTCTTTCCTTGTCCCTCTGCATGACAATAGACTTCCTCCCCACTCCCATTCCACAGGCCCACCCGGGACATCCACCTTTGTCATTAGCTCAGGAGAGGATGCAAGATGAGAATCTCTGTAATTGCGTGGGGAGACTGAGTTTCCCGTGTTTCCCCCATGGACACAGGTTCTTGAGCTGGGTCTGATTTTCTCCAGACAAGCTGTCTTGTGAAGGATTTGGCCAGCCCTAAGAATCTGAAGGGAAAGGGCGGATGGGGATTCTCTCTCTGCCCCCAAAAGCCCCGAGCTGTGTCGGGCCCTCCGACCTGGTCAGGGGCAGCCCATCCCCGGCGCCCTTCACCGGATCATCCAAGAGCAGGCTTGGCGCCAGCCCCACCCCGCTCGCCACTGCCAGGACCATCGTCCTACCTCTGGGGGCCTGGGCAGGACAGGGACCGGGGTGTGGGAGGCCTCCAGATCTCAGGTCTGGCACACCGTTTGCCAGGCTGCTTCCTCCTCTGACGGGGGCCCAGCACACGCCCCAGGAGACTTGGCAGCCGCCCCCAGGTCTCTATCCTCTGCTACTCGTCCCCTTGGAAGGGGCCTGGCCCAGGTGCCAGGTTCGGCTGGTCGGCGAGCCTCCTCTGGAGAAAGCAGGCAAGCCGAGCCAGGCTTGCAGTGGCCCTGGCGTGACACCTGCCACCTCAGGCAGAGGGCCTCCCGCGTGCCCTCCATGGCGGATTTCTCCCCGGAGCCGTGGCCTGGGCACTAGGAAGGCCGGGCCTCCCCGACACCCGGGAGGAGGGGCTAGCCCTGTTGCGCCCTGGCCCCCAAAGCCTGCGGTGCCATCTGCCTCTCTCGGCGCTTCTGACTCCACAGAGCCTTTCCTACACCTGGGCTGCCTGCCGTGGCAAAGTGCAGGCGTGGGGTGAGGCCATGGCTTTGTCTTTCCAGGAAGAAATGAGCCCCTGGCCGAAGCAGCAGGCCCAGGCAGAGCCTTGAGCTTGAAGCCCAGTAGGTCTGTGGCCCTCAGGGCCAGAGCAATGCTTTCAAGGCAGGGAAGCGGCCTCCAAGCTGAGCGGGAGTGGGGGAGGGGAGGGAGACAGCTGAAGCCGAGTCCAGAAGGGCGGCGATGGAAGAGCTGCAGCTGGGTCAGAGCCTGGAGGGAGGGCGGGGCCTTCACTGAGGACCCCCCGAGGCCAGCCCTAGGCCCCGGGGGTCGCGAATGCGCCCTTGGCCTGTGCGGTGTGTGGGGGGTTGAACCCAAGCCCGCAGGGCTCCCGGAGCGGCCAGAGAAAGAAGGGCCCATGGAGAGGTAGGCGAGGTGGGCAGGGGGCGCCACCTTACTCTCCTCAGCTCCCTGAGGGAGAGAGAGAGAGACAGAGACAGAGAGAGAGATCCCTGACCTCTGAGTCTCTGCCTCCACCGCTGGCTGGTGCCAACTCACGCGCCATCCCACTTCCAGCCATCACCCCCACGCCTGCCCTGGGGCCAGCCTCAACACAGAGAGGCCAGTTCCTGCTCATCTCTCTGCCAGTCCCTTCCAGACCTGAACCCAGTGCAGGGGAGAAGATTCAGACAAGTCTTTCCTTGTCCCTCTGCATGACAATAGACTTCCTCCCCTCTCCCATTCCACAGGCCCACCCGGGACATCCACCTTTGTCATTAGCTCAGGAGAGGATGCAAGATGAGAATCTCTGTAATTGCGTGGGGAGACTGAGTTTCCCGTGTTTCCCCCATGAACACAGGTTCTTGAGCTGGGTCTGATTTTCTCCAGACAAGCTGTCTTGTGAAGGATTTGGCCAGCCCTAAGAATCTGAAGGGAAAGGGCGGATGGGGATTCTCTCTCTGCCCCTAAAAGCCCCGAGCTGTGTCGGGCCCTCCGACCTGGTCAGGGGCAGCCCATCCCCGGCGCCCTTCACCGGATCATCCAAGGGCAGGCTTCGCGCCAGCCCCACCCCGCTCGCCACTGCCAGGACCATCGTCCTACCTCTGGGGGCCTGGGCAGGACAGGGACCGGGGTGTGGGAGGCCTCCAGATCTCAGGTCTGGCACACCGTTTGCCAGGCTGCTTCCTCCTCTGACGGGGGCCCAGCACACGCCCCAGGAGACTTGGCAGCCGCCCCCAGGGCTCTATCCTCTGCTACTCGTCCCCTTGGAAGGGGCCTGGCCCAGGTGCCAGGTTCGGCTGGTCGGCCAGCCTCCTTTGGAGAAAGCAGGCAAGCCGAGGCAGGCTTGCAGTGGCCCTGGCGTGACACCTGCCACCTCAGGCAGAGGGCCTCCCGCGTGCCCTCCATGGCGGATTTCTCCCCGGAGCCGTGGCCTGGGCACTAGGAAGGCCGGGCCTCCCCGACTCCCGGGAGGAGGGGCTAGCCCTGTTGCGCCCTGGCCCCCAAACCCTGCGGTGCCATCTGCCTCTCTCGGCACTTCTGACTCCACAGAGCCTTTCCTACACCTGGGCTGCCTGCCGTGGCAAAGTGCAGGCGTGGGGTGAGGCCATGGCTTTGTCTTTCCAGGAAGAAATGAGCCCCTGGCCGAAGCAGCAGGCCCAGGCAGAGCCTTGAGCTTGAAGCCCAGTAGGTCTGTGGCCCTCAGGGCCAGAGCAATGCTTTCAAGGCAGGGAAGCGGCCTCCAAGCTGAGCGGGAGTGGGCTAGGGGAGGGAGACAGCTGAAGCCGAGTCCAGAAGGGCGGCGATGGAAGAGCTGCAGCTGGGTCAGAGCCTGGAGGGAGGGCGGGGCCTCCACTGAGGACCCCCCGAGGCCAGCCCTAGGCCCCGGCGGTCGCGAATGCGCCCTTGGCCTGTGCGGTGTGTGGGGGGTTGAACCCAAGCCCGCAGGGCTCCCGGAGCGGCCAGAGAAAGAAGGGCCCATGGAGAGGTAGGCGAGGTGGGCAGGGGGCGCCACCTTACTCTCCTCAGCTCCCTGAGGGAGAGAGAGAGAGACAGAGACAGAGAGAGAGATCCCTGACCTCTGAGTCTCTGCCTCCACCGCTGGCTGGTGCCAACTCTCGCGCCATCCCACTTCCAGCCATCACCCCCACGCCTGCCCCGGGGCCAGCCCCACCACAGAGAGGCCGGTTCCTGCTCACCTCTCTGCCAGTCCCTTCCAGACCTGAACCCAGTGCAGGGGAGAAGATTCAGACAAGTCTTTCCTTGTCCCTCTGCATGACAATAGACTTCCTCCCCTCTCCCATTCCACAGGCCCACCCGGGACATCCACCTTTGTCATTAGCTCAGGAGAGGATGCAAGATGAGAATCTCTGCTATTGTGTGGGGAGACTGAGTTTCCCGGGTTTCCCCCATGGACACATGTTCTTCAGCTGGGTCTGATTTTCTCCAGACAAGCTGTCTTGTGAAGGATTTGGCCAGCCCTAAGAATCTGAAGGGAAAGGGCGGATGGGGATTCTCTCTCTGCCCCCAAAAGCCCCGATCTGGGTCGGGCCCTCTGACCTGGTCAGGGGCAGCCCATCCCCCGGCGCCCTTCCCCGGGGCATCCAAGAGCAGACTCGGCGCCAGCCCCACCCCGCTCACCACTGCCCGACCATCGTCCTCCCTCGGGGGGCCTGGGCAGGACAGGGACCCGGGTGTGGGAGGCCTCCAGATCTCAGGCCTGGCACACCGTTTACCAGGCTGCTTCCTCCTCTGACGGGGGCCCAGCACATGCCCCAGGAGACTTGGCAGCCGCCCCCAAGGCTCTATTCTCTGCAACTCGTCCCCTTGGAAGGGGCCTGGCCCAGGTGCCAGGGACGGCTGGTCGGCCAGCCTCCTTTGGAGAAAGCAGGCAAGCTGAGCCAGGCTTGCAGTGGCCCTGGCGTGACACCTGCCACCTCAGGCAGAGGGCTTCACGCGTGCCCTCCATGGCGGATTTCTCCCCGGAGCCGTGGCCTGGGCACTAGGAAGGCCGGGCCTCCCCGACTCCCGGGAGGAGGGGCTAGCCCAGTTGCGCCCTGTCCCCCAAAGCCTGCGGTGCCATCTGCCTGTCTCGGCACTTCTGACTCCACAGAGCCTTTCCTACACCTGGGCTGCCTGCCGTGGCAAAGTGCAGGCGTGGGGTGAGGCCATGGCTTTGTCTTTCCAGGAAGAAATGAGCCCCTGGCCGAAGCAGAAGGCCCAGGCAGAGCCTTGAGCTTAAAGCCCAGTAGGTCTGTGGCCATCAGGGTCAGAGCAATGCTTTCAAGGCAGGGGAGCGGCCTCCAAGCTGAGCGGGAGTGGGGGAGGGGAGGGAGACAACAGCTGAAGCCCAGTCCAGAAGGGCGGCGATGGAAGGGCTGCAGCTGGGTCAGAGCCTGGGGGGAGGGCGGGGCCTTCACTGAGGACCCCCGAGGCCAGCCCTAGGCCCCGGCGGTCGCGAATGCGCCCTTGGCCTGTGCGGTGTGTGGGGGGTTGAACCCAAGCCCGCAGGGCTCCCGGAGCGGCCAGAGAAAGAAGGGCCCATGGAGAGGTAGGCGAGGTGGGCAGGGGGCGCCACCTTACTCTCCTCAGCTCCCTGAGTGAGAGAGAGAGAGACAGAGACAGAGAGAGAGATCCCTGACTTCTGAGTCTCTGCCTCCACCGCTGGCTGGTGCCAACTCACGCGCCATCCCACTTCCAGCCATCACCCCCACGCCTGCTCCGGGGCCAGCCTCAACACAGAGAGGCCGGTTCCTGCTCACCTCTCTGCCAGTCCCTTCCAGACCTGAACCCAGTGCAGGGGAGAAGATTCAGACAAGTCTTTCCTTGTCCCTCTGCATGACAATAGACTTCCTCCCCTCTCCCATTCCACAGGCCCACCCGGGACATCCACCTTTGTCATTAGCTCAGGAGAGGATGCAAGATGAGAATCTCTGTAATTGCGTGAGGAGACTCAGTTTCCCGGGTTTCCCCCATGGACACTTGTTCTTGAGCTGGGTCTGATTTTCTCCAGACAAGCTGCTTGTGAAGGATTTGGCCAGCCTTAAGAATCTGAAGGGAAAGGGCGGATGGGGATTCTCTCTCTGCCCCCAAAAGCCCCGAGCTGGGTCGGGCCCTCCGACCTGGTCAGGGGCAGCCCATCCCCCGGCGCCCTTCCCCGGGGCATCCAAGGGCAGGCTTGGCGCCAGCCCCACCCAGCTCGCCACTGCCAGGACCATCGTCCTCCCTCTGGGGTCCTGGGCAGGACAGGGACCCGGGTGTGGGAGGCCTCCAGATCTCAGGTCTGGCACACTGTTTCCCAGGCTGCTTCCTCCTCTGACGGGGGCCCAGCACACGCCCCAGGAGACTTGGCACCCGCCCCCAGGGCTCTATTCTCTGCAACTCGTCCCCTTGGAAGGGGCCTGGCCCAGGTGCCAGGTTCGGCTGGTCGGCCAGCCTCCTTTGGAGAAAGCAGGCAAGCCGAGCCAGGCTTGCAGTGGCCCTGGCGTGACACCTGCCACCTCAGGCAGAGGGCCTCACGCGTGCCCTCCATGGCGGATTTCTCCCCGGAGCCGTGGCCTTGGCACTAGGAAGGCCGGGACTCCCGGACTCCCGGGAGGAGGGGCTAGCCCTGTTGCGCCCTGGCCCCCAAACCCTGCGGTGCCATCTGCCTGTCTCGGCGCTTCTGACTCCACAGAGCCTTTCCTACACATGGGCTGGCTGCAGTGGCAGAGTCCAGGCGTGGGGTGAGGCCATGGCTTTGTCTTTCCAGGAAGAAATGAACCCCTGGCCGAAGCAGCCGGCCCCTGCAGAGCCTTGAGCTTGCAGCCCGGTACGCCTGTGGCCCTCAGGGCCAGAGCAATGCTTTCAAGTCAGGGAAGCGGCCTCCAAGCTGAGCGGGAGTGGGGGAGGGGAGGGAGACAGCTGAAGCCGAGTCCAGAAGGGCGGCGATGGAAGAGCTGCAGCTGGGTCAGAGCCTGGAGGGAGGGCGGGGCCTCCACTGAGGACACCCCGAGGCCAGCCCTAGGCCCCGGCGGTCGCGAATGCGCCCTTGGCCTGTGCGGTGTGTGGGGGGTTGAACCCAAGCCCGCAGGGCTCCCGGAGCGGCCAGAGAAAGAAGGGCCCATGGAGAGGTAGGCGAGGTGGGCAGGGGGCGCCACCTTACTCTCCTCAGCTCCCTGAGGGAGAGAGAGAGAGACAGAGACAGAGAGAGAGATCCCTGACCTCTGAGTCTCTGCCTCCACCGCTGGCTGGTGCCAACTCACGCGCCATCCCACTTCCAGCCATCACCCCCACGCCTGCCCTGGGGCCAGCCTCAACACAGAGAGGCCGGTTCCTGCTCATCTCTCTGCCAGTCCCTTCCAGACCTGAACCCAGTGCAGGGGAGAAGATTCAGACAAGTCTTTCCTTGTCCCTCTGCATGACAATAGACTTCCTCCCCACTCCCATTCCACAGGCCCACCCGGGACATCCACCTTTGTCATTAGCTCAGGAGAGGATGCAAGATGAGAATCTCTGTAATTGCGTGGGGAGACTGAGTTTCCCGTGTTTCCCCCATGGACACAGGTTCTTGAGCTGGGTCTGATTTTCTCCAGACAAGCTGTCTTGTGAAGGATTTGGCCAGCCCTAAGAATCTGAAGGGAAAGGGCGGATGGGGATTCTCTCTCTGCCCCCAAAAGCCCCGAGCTGTGTCGGGCCCTCCGACCTGGTCAGGGGCAGCCCATCCCCGGCGCCCTTCACCGGATCATCCAAGAGCAGGCTTGGCGCCAGCCCCACCCCGCTCGCCACTGCCAGGACCATCGTCCTACCTCTGGGGGCCTGGGCAGGACAGGGACCGGGGTGTGGGAGGCCTCCAGATCTCAGGTCTGGCACACCGTTTGCCAGGCTGCTTCCTCCTCTGACGGGGGCCCAGCACACGCCCCAGGAGACTTGGCAGCCGCCCCCAGGTCTCTATCCTCTGCTACTCGTCCCCTTGGAAGGGGCCTGGCCCAGGTGCCAGGTTCGGCTGGTCGGCGAGCCTCCTCTGGAGAAAGCAGGCAAGCCGAGCCAGGCTTGCAGTGGCCCTGGCGTGACACCTGCCACCTCAGGCAGAGGGCCTCCCGCGTGCCCTCCATGGCGGATTTCTCCCCGGAGCCGTGGCCTGGGCACTAGGAAGGCCGGGCCTCCCCGACACCCGGGAGGAGGGGCTAGCCCTGTTGCGCCCTGGCCCCCAAACCCTGCGGTGCCATCTGCCTCTCTCGGCGCTTCTGACTCCACAGAGCCTTTCCTACACCTGGGCTGCCTGCCGTGGCAAAGTGCAGGCGTGGGGTGAGGCCATGGCTTTGTCTTTCCAGGAAGAAATGAGCCCCTGGCCGAAGCAGCAGGCCCAGGCAGAGCCTTGAGCTTGAAGCCCAGTAGGTCTGTGGCCCTCAGGGCCAGAGCAATGCTTTCAAGGCAGGGAAGCGGCCTCCAAGCTGAGCGGGAGTGGGGGAGGGGAGGGAGACAGCTGAAGCCGAGTCCAGAAGGGCGGCGATGGAAGAGCTGCAGCTGGGTCAGAGCCTGGAGGGAGGGCGGGGCCTTCACTGAGGACCCCCCGAGGCCAGCCCTAGGCCCCGGGGGTCGCGAATGCGCCCTTGGCCTGTGCGGTGTGTGGGGGGTTGAACCCAAGCCCGCAGGGCTCCCGGAGCGGCCAGAGAAAGAAGGGCCCATGGAGAGGTAGGCGAGGTGGGCAGGGGGCGCCACCTTACTCTCCTCAGCTCCCTGAGGGAGAGAGAGAGAGACAGAGACAGAGAGAGAGATCCCTGACCTCTGAGTCTCTGCCTCCACCGCTGGCTGGTGCCAACTCACGCGCCATCCCACTTCCAGCCATCACCCCCACGCCTGCCCTGGGGCCAGCCTCAACACAGAGAGGCCAGTTCCTGCTCATCTCTCTGCCAGTCCCTTCCAGACCTGAACCCAGTGCAGGGGAGAAGATTCAGACAAGTCTTTCCTTGTCCCTCTGCATGACAATAGACTTCCTCCCCTCTCCCATTCCACAGGCCCACCCGGGACATCCACCTTTGTCATTAGCTCAGGAGAGGATGCAAGATGAGAATCTCTGTAATTGCGTGGGGAGACTGAGTTTCCCGTGTTTCCCCCATGAACACAGGTTCTTGAGCTGGGTCTGATTTTCTCCAGACAAGCTGTCTTGTGAAGGATTTGGCCAGCCCTAAGAATCTGAAGGGAAAGGGCGGATGGGGATTCTCTCTCTGCCCCCAAAAGCCCCGAGCTGTGTCGGGCCCTCCGACCTGGTCAGGGGCAGCCCATCCCCGGCGCCCTTCACCGGATCATCCAAGGGCAGGCTTCGCGCCAGCCCCACCCCGCTCGCCACTGCCAGGACCATCGTCCTACCTCTGGGGGCCTGGGCAGGACAGGGACCGGGGTGTGGGAGGCCTCCAGATCTCAGGTCTGGCACACCGTTTGCCAGGCTGCTTCCTCCTCTGACGGGGGCCCAGCACACGCCCCAGGAGACTTGGCAGCCGCCCCCAGGGCTCTATCCTCTGCTACTCGTCCCCTTGGAAGGGGCCTGGCCCAGGTGCCAGGTTCGGCTGGTCGGCCAGCCTCCTTTGGAGAAAGCAGGCAAGCCGAGGCAGGCTTGCAGTGGCCCTGGCGTGACACCTGCCACCTCAGGCAGAGGGCCTCCCGCGTGCCCTCCATGGCGGATTTCTCCCCGGAGCCGTGGCCTGGGCACTAGGAAGGCCGGGCCTCCCCGACTCCCGGGAGGAGGGGCTAGCCCTGTTGCGCCCTGGCCCCCAAACCCTGCGGTGCCATCTGCCTCTCTCGGCGCTTCTGACTCCACAGAGCCTTTCCTACACCTGGGCTGCCTGCCGTGGCAAAGTGCAGGCGTGGGGTGAGGCCATGGCTTTGTCTTTCCAGGAAGAAATGAGCCCCTGGCCGAAGCAGCAGGCCCAGGCAGAGCCTTGAGCTTGAAGCCCAGTAGGTCTGTGGCCCTCAGGGCCAGAGCAATGCTTTCAAGGCAGGGAAGCGGCCTCCAAGCTGAGCGGGAGTGGGCTAGGGGAGGGAGACAGCTGAAGCCGAGTCCAGAAGGGCGGCGATGGAAGAGCTGCAGCTGGGTCAGAGCCTGGAGGGAGGGCGGGGCCTCCACTGAGGACCCCCCGAGGCCAGCCCTAGGCCCCGGCGGTCGCGAATGCGCCCTTGGCCTGTGCGGTGTGTGGGGGGTTGAACCCAAGCCCGCAGGGCTCCCGGAGCGGCCAGAGAAAGAAGGGCCCATGGAGAGGTAGGCGAGGTGGGCAGGGGGCGCCACCTTACTCTCCTCAGCTCCCTGAGGGAGAGAGAGAGAGACAGAGACAGAGAGAGAGATCCCTGACCTCTGAGTCTCTGCCTCCACCGCTGGCTGGTGCCAACTCTCGCGCCATCCCACTTCCAGCCATCACCCCCACGCCTGCCCCGGGGCCAGCCCCACCACAGAGAGGCCGGTTCCTGCTCACCTCTCTGCCAGTCCCTTCCAGACCTGAACCCAGTGCAGGGGAGAAGATTCAGACAAGTCTTTCCTTGTCCCTCTGCATGACAATAGACTTCCTCCCCTCTCCCATTCCACAGGCCCACCCGGGACATCCACCTTTGTCATTAGCTCAGGAGAGGATGCAAGATGAGAATCTCTGCTATTGTGTGGGGAGACTGAGTTTCCCGGGTTTCCCCCATGGACACATGTTCTTCAGCTGGGTCTGATTTTCTCCAGACAAGCTGTCTTGTGAAGGATTTGGCCAGCCCTTAGAATCTGAAGGGAAAGGGCGGACGGGGATTCTCTCTCTGCCCCCAAAAGCCCCGATCTGGGTCGGGCCCTCTGACCTGGTCAGGGGCAGCCCATCCCCCGGCGCCCTTCCCCGGGGCATCCAAGAGCAGACTCGGCGCCAGCCCCACCACGCTCACCACTGCCCGACCATCGTCCTCCCTCGGGGGGCCTGGGCAGGACAGGGACCCGGGTGTGGGAGGCCTCCAGATCTCAGGCCTGGCACACCGTTTACCAGGCTGCTTCCTCCTCTGACGGGGGCCCAGCACATGCCCCAGGAGACTTGGCAGCCGCCCCCAAGGCTCTATTCTCTGCAACTCGTCCCCTTGGAAGGGGCCTGGCCCAGGTGCCAGGGACGGCTGGTCGGCCAGCCTCCTTTGGAGAAAGCAGGCAAGCTGAGCCAGGCTTGCAGTGGCCCTGGCGTGACACCTGCCACCTCAGGCAGAGGGCTTCACGCGTGCCCTCCATGGCGGATTTCTCCCCGGAGCCGTGGCCTGGGCACTAGGAAGGCCGGGCCTCCCCGACTCCCGGGAGGAGGGGCTAGCCCAGTTGCGCCCTGTCCCCCAAAGCCTGCGGTGCCATCTGCCTGTCTCGGCACTTCTGACTCCACAGAGCCTTTCCTACACCTGGGCTGCCTGCCGTGGCAAAGTGCAGGCGTGGGGTGAGGCCATGGCTTTGTCTTTCCAGGAAGAAATGAGCCCCTGGCCGAAGCAGAAGGCCCAGGCAGAGCCTTGAGCTTAAAGCCCAGTAGGTCTGTGGCCATCAGGGTCAGAGCAATGCTTTCAAGGCAGGGGAGCGGCCTCCAAGCTGAGCGGGAGTGGGGGAGGGGAGGGAGACAACAGCTGAAGCCCAGTCCAGAAGGGCGGCGATGGAAGGGCTGCAGCTGGGTCAGAGCCTGGGGGGAGGGCGGGGCCTTCACTGAGGACCCCCGAGGCCAGCCCTAGGCCCCGGCGGTCGCGAATGCGCCCTTGGCCTGTGCGGTGTGTGGGGGGTTGAACCCAAGCCCGCAGGGCTCCCGGAGCGGCCAGAGAAAGAAGGGCCCATGGAGAGGTAGGCGAGGTGGGCAGGGGGCGCCACCTTACTCTCCTCAGCTCCCTGAGTGAGAGAGAGAGAGACAGAGACAGAGAGAGAGATCCCTGACTTCTGAGTCTCTGCCTCCACCGCTGGCTGGTGCCAACTCACGCGCCATCCCACTTCCAGCCATCACCCCCACGCCTGCTCCGGGGCCAGCCTCAACACAGAGAGGCCGGTTCCTGCTCACCTCTCTGCCAGTCCCTTCCAGACCTGAACCCAGTGCAGGGGAGAAGATTCAGACAAGTCTTTCCTTGTCCCTCTGCATGACAATAGACTTCCTCCCCTCTCCCATTCCACAGGCCCACCCGGGACATCCACCTTTGTCATTAGCTCAGGAGAGGATGCAAGATGAGAATCTCTGTAATTGCGTGGGGAGACTGAGTTTCCCGTGTTTCCCCCATGGACACATGTTCTTGAGCTGGGTCTGATTTTCTCCAGACAAGCTGCTTGTGAAGGATTTGGCCAGCCCTAAGAATCTGAAGGGAAAGGGCGGATGGGGATTCTCTCTCTGCTCCCAAAAGCCCCGAGTCGGGTCGGGCCCTCCGACCTGGTCAGGGGCAGCCCATCCCCCGGCGCCCTTCCCCGGGGCATCCAAGGGCAGGCTTGGCGCCAGCCCCACCCAGCTCGCCACTGCCAGGACCATCGTCCTCCCTCTGGGGTCCTGGGCAGGACAGGGACCCGGGTTTGGGAGGGCTCCAGATCTCAGGCCTGGAACACCGTTTACCAGGCTGCTTCCTCCTCTGACGGGGGCCCAGCACACGCCCCAGGAGACTTGGCAGCCGCCCCCAGGGCTCTATCCTCTGCAACTCGTCCCCTTGGAAGGGGCCTGGCCCAGGTGCCAGGTTCGGCTGGTCGGCCAGCCTCCTTTGGAGAAAGCAGGCAAGCCGAGCCAGGCTTGCAGTGGCCCTGGCGTGACACCTGCCACCTCAGGCAGAGGGCCTCACGCGTGCCCTCCATGGCGGATTTCTCCCCGGAGCCGTGGCCTTGGCACTAGGAAGGCCGGGCCTCCCCGACTCCCGGGAGGAGGGGCTAGCCCTGTTGCGCCCTGGCCCCCAAACCCTGCGGTGCCATCTGCCTGTCTCGGCGCTTCTGACTCCACAGAGCCTTTCCTACACCTGGGCTGGCTGCAGTGGCAGAGTCCAGGCGTGGGGTGAGGCCATGGCTTTGTCTTTCCAGGAAGAAATGAACCCCTGGCCGAAGCAGCCGGCCCAGGCAGAGCCTTGAGCTTGCAGCCCAGTACGCCTGTGGCCCTCAGGGCCAGAGCAATGCTTTCAAGTCAGGGAAGCGGCCTCCAAGCTGAGCGGGAGTGGGGGAGGGGAGGGAGACAGCTGAAGCCGAGTCCAGAAGGGCGGCGATGGAAGAGCTGCAGCTGGGTCAGAGCCTGGAGGGAGGGCGGGGCCTCCACTGAGGACCCCCCGAGGCCAGCCCTAGGCCCCGGCGGTCGCGAATGCGCCCTTGGCCTGTGCGGTGTGTGTGGGGTTGAACCCAAGCCAGCTGGACTCCCGGAGCGGCCAGAGAAAGAAGGGCCCATGGAGAGGTAGGAGAGGTGGGCAGGGGGCGCCACCTTACTCTCCTCAGCTCCCTGAGGGAGAGAGAGAGAGACAGAGACAGAGAGAGAGATCCCTGACCTCTGAGTCTCTGCCTCCACCGCTGGCTGGTGCCAACTCACGCGCCATCCCACTTCCAGCCATCACCCCCACGCCTGCCCCGGGGCCAGCCTCAACACAGAGAGGCCGGTTCCTGCTCATCTCTCTGCCAGTCCCTTCCAGACCTGAACCCAGTGCAGGGGAGAAGATTCAGACAAGTCTTTCCTTGTCCCTCTGCATGACAATAGACTTCCTCCCCTCTCCCATTCCACAGGCCCACCCCGGACATCCACCTTTGTCATTAGCTCAGGAGAGGATGCAAGATGAGAATCTCTGTAATTGCGTGGGGAGACTGAGTTTCCCGGGTTTCCCCCATGGACACATGTTCTTGAGCTGGGTCTGATTTTCTCCAGACAAGCTGTCTTGTGAAGGATTTGGCCAGCCCTAAGAATCTGAAGGGAAAGGGCGGATGGGGATTCTCTCTCTGCCCCCAAAAGCCCCGAGCTGGGTCGGGCCCTCCGACCTGGTCAGGGGCAGCCCATCCCCGGCGCCCTTCACCGGATCATCCAAGGGCAGGCTTGGCGCCAGCCCCACCCCGCTCGCCACTGCCAGGACCATCGTCCTACCTCCGGGGGCCTGGGCAGGACAGGGACCGGGGTGTGGGAGGCCTCCAGATCTCAGGTCTGGCACACCGTTTGCCAGGCTGCTTCCTCCTCTGACGGGGGCCCAGCACACGCCCCAGGAGACTTGGCAGCCGCCCCCAGGGCTCTATCCTCTGCTACTCGTCCCCTTGGAAGGGGCCTGGCCCAGGTGCCAGGTTCGGCTGGTCAGCCAGCCTCCTTTGGAGAAAGCAGGCAAGCCGAGCCAGGCTTGCAGTGGCCCTGGCGTGACAGCTACCACCTCAGGCAGAGGGCCTCCCGCGTGCCCTCCATGGCGGATTTCTCCCCGGAGCCGTGGCCTGGGCACTAGGAAGGCCGGGCCTCCCCGACTCCCGGGAGGAGGGGCTAGCCCTGTTGCGCCCTGGCCCCCAAAGCCTGCGGTGCCATCTGCCTCTCTCGGCGCTTCTGACTCCACAGAGCCTTTCCTACACCTGGGCTGCCTGCCGTGGCAAAGTGCAGGCGTGGGGTGAGGCCATGGCTTTGTCTTTCCAGGAAGAAATGAGCCCCTGGCCGAAGCAGCAGGCCCAGGCAGAGCCTTGAGCTTGAAGCCCAGTAGGTCTGTGGCCCTCAGGGCCAGAGCAATGCTTTCAAGGCAGGGAAGCGGCCTCCAAGCTGAGCGGGAGTGGGGGAGGGGAGGGAGACAGCTGAAGCCGAGTCCAGAAGGGCGGCGATGGAAGAGCTGCAGCTGGGTCAGAGCCTGGAGGGAGGGCGGGGCCTTCACTGAGGACCCCCCGAGGCCAGCCCTAGGCCCCGGCGGTCGCGAATGCGCCCTTGGCCTGTGCGGTGTGTGGGGGGTTGAACCCAAGCCCGCAGGACTCCCGGAGCGGCCAGAGAAAGAAGGGCCCATGGAGAGGTAGGCGAGGTGGGCAGGGGGCGCCACCTTACTCTCCTCAGCTCCCTGAGGGAGAGAGAGAGAGACAGAGACAGAGAGAGAGATCCCTGACCTCTGAGTCTCTGCCTCCACCGCTGGCTGGTGCCAACTCTCGCGCCATCCCACTTCCAGCCATCACCCCCACGCCTTCCCCGGGGCCAGCCCCACCACAGAGAGGCCGGTTCCTGCTCACCTCTCTGCCAGTCCCTTCCAGACCTGAACCCAGTGCAGGGGAGAAGATTCAGACAAGTCTTTCCTTGTCCCTCTGCATGACAATAGACTTCCTCCCCTTTCCCATTCCACAGGCCCACCCCGGACATCTACCTTTGTCATTAGCTCAGGAGAGGATGCAAGATGAGAATCTCTGTAATTGCGTGGGGAGACTGAGTTTCCCGGGTTTCCCCCATGGACACATGTTCTTGAGCTGGGTCTGATTTTCTCCAGACAAGCTGTCTTTTGAAGGATTTGGCCAGCCCTAAGAATCTGAAGGGAAAGGGCGGATAGGGATTCTCTCTCTGCCCCCAAAAGCCCCGAGCTGTGTCGGGCCCTCCGACCTGGTCAGGGGCAGCCCATCCCCGGCGCCCTTCACCGGATCATCCAAGGGCAGGCTTGGCGCCAGCCCCACCCCGCTCGCCACTGCCAGGACCATCGTCCTACCTCTGGGGGCCTGGGCAGGACAGGGACCGGGGTGTGGGAGGCCTCCAGATCTCAGGTCTGGCACACCGTTTCCCAGGCTGCTTCCTCCTATGATGGGGGCCCAGCACACGCCCCGGGAGACTTGGCAGCCGCCCCCAGGGCTCTATCCTCTGCTACTCGTCCCCTTGGAAGGGGCCTGGCCCAGGTGCCAGGTTCGGCTGGTCGGCCAGCCTCCTTTGGAGAAAGCAGGCAAGCCGAGCCAGGCTTGCAGTGGCCCTCGCGTGACACCTACCACCTCAGGCAGAGGGCCTCCCGCGTGCCCTCCATGGCGGATTTCTCCCCGGAGCCGTGGCCTGGGCACTAGGAAGGCCGGGCCTCCCCGACTCCCGGGAGGAGGGGCTAGCCCTGTTGCGCCCTGGCCCCCAAAGCCTGCGGTGCCATCTGCCTCTCTCGGCGCTTCTGACTCCACAGAGCCTTTCCTACACCTGGGCTGCCTGCCGTGGCAAAGTGCAGGCGTGGGGTGAGGCCATGGCTTTGTCTTTCCAGGAAGAAATGAGCCCCTGGCCGAAGCAGCAGGCCCAGGCAGAGCCTTGAGCTTGAAGCCCAGTAGGTCTGTGGCCATCAGGGCCAGAGCAATGCTTTCAAGGCAGGGAAGCGGCCTCCAAGCTGAGTGGGAGTGGGGGAGGGGAGGGAGACAGCTGAAGCCGAGTCCAGAAGGGCGGCGATGGAAGAGCTGCAGCTGGGTCAGAGCCTGGAGGGAGGGCGGGGCCTTCACTGAGGACCCCACCGAGGCCAGCCCTAGGCCCCGGCGGTCGCGAATGCGCCCTTGGCCTGTGCGGTGTGTGGGGGGTTGAACCCAAGCCCGCAGGGCTCCCGGAGCGGCCAGAGAAAGAAGGGCCCATGGAGAGGTAGGCGAGGTGGGCAGGGGGCGCCACCTTACTCTCCTCAGCTCCCTGAGGGAGAGAGAGAGAGACAGAGACAGAGAGAGAGATCCCTGACCTCTGAGTCTCTGCCTCCACCGCTGGCTGGTGCCAACTCACGCGCCATCCCACTTCCAGCCATCACCACCGCGCCTGCCCCGGGGCCTGCCTCAACACAGAGAGGCCGGTTCCTGCTCACCTCTCTGCCAGTCCCTTCCAGACCTGAACCCAGTGCAGGGGAGAAGATTCAGACAAGTCTTTCCTTGTCCCTCTGCATGACAATAGACTTCCTCCCCTCTCCCATTCCACAGGCCCACCCGGGACATCCACCTTTTTCATTAGCTCAGGAGAGGATGCAAGGTGAGAATCTCTGTAATTGCGTGGGGAGACTCAGTTTCCCGGGTTTCCCCCATGGACACATGTTCTTGAGCTGGGTCTGATTTTCTCCAGACAAGCTGTCTTGTGAAGGATTTGGCCAGCCCTAAGAATCTGAAGGGAAAGGGCGGATGGGGATTCTCTCTCTGCCCCCAAAAGCCCCGAGCTGGGTCGGGCCCTCCGACCTGGTCAGGGGCAGCCCATCCCCCGGCGCCCTTCCCCGGAGCATCCAAGGGCAGGCTTGGCGCCAGCCCCACCACGCTCGCCACTGCCGGGACCATTGTCCTCCCTCGAAGGGCCTGGGCAGGACAGGTACCCCGGTGTGGGAGGCCTCCAGATCTCAGACCTGGCACACTGTTTACCAGGCTGCTTCCTCCTCTGACGGGGGCCCAGCATATGCCTCAGGAGACTTGGCAGCCGCCCCCAGGGCTCTATCCTCTGCAACTCGTCCTCTTGGAAGGGGCCTGGCCCAGGTGCCAGGTTCGGCTGGTCGGCCAGCCTCCTCTGGAGAAAGCAGGCAAGCCGAGCCAGGCTTGCAGTGGCCCTGGTGTGACACCTGCGACCTCAGGCAGAGGGCCTCCCGCGTGCCCTCCATGGCGGATTTCTCCCCGGAGCCGTGGCCTGGGCACTAGGATGGCCGGGCATCCCCGACTCCCGGGAGGAGGGGCTAGCCCAGTTGCGCCCTGGCCCCCAAAGCCTGCGGTGCCATCTGCCTGTCTCAGCGCTTCTGACTCCACAGAGCCTTTCCTACACTTGGGCTGGCTGCAGTGGCAGAGTCCAGGCGTGGGGTGAGGCCATGGCTTTGTCTTTCCAGGAAGAAATGAACCCCTGGCCGAAGCAGCCGGCCCTGGCAGAGCCTTGAGCTTGCAGCCCAGTACGCCTGTGGCCCTCAGGGCCAGAGCAATGCTTTCAAGGCAGGGAAGCGGCCTCCACGCTGAGCGGGAGTGGGGGAGTGGAGGGAGACAGCTGAAGCCGAGTCCAGAAGGGCGGCGATGGAAGTGCTGCAGCTGGGTCAGAGCCTGGAGGGAGGGCGGGGCCTCCACTGAGGACCCCCCGAGGCCAGCCCTAGGCCCCGGCGGTCGCGAATGCGCCCTTGGCCTGTGCGGTGTGTGTGGGGTTGAACCCAAGCCAGCTGGACTCCCGGAGCGGCCAGAGAAAGAAGGGCCCATGGAGAGGTAGGCGAGGTGGGCAGGGGGCGCCACCTTACTCTCCTCAGCTCCCTGAGGGAGAGAGAGAGAGACAGAGACAGAGAGAGAGATCCCTGACCTCTGAGTCTCTGCCTCCACCGCTGGCTGGTGCCAACTCTCGCGCCATCCCACTTCCAGCCATCACCCCCACGCCTGCCCCGGGGCCAGCCCCACCACAGAGAGGCCGGTTCCTGCTCACCTCTCTGCCAGTCCCTTCCAGACCTGAACCCAGTGCAAGGGAGAAGATTCAGACAAGTCTTTCCTTGTCCCTCTGCATGACAATAGACTTCCTCCTCTCTCCCATTCCACAGGCCCACCCGGGACATCCACCTTTGTCATTAGCTCAGGAGAGGATGCAAGATGAGAATCTCTGTAATTGCGTGGGGAGACTGAGTTTCCCGTGTTTCCCCCATGGACACATGTTCTTGAGCTGGGTCTGATTTTCTCCAGACAAGCTGTCTTGTGAAGGATTTGGCCAGCCCTAAGAATCTGAAGGGAAAGAGCGGATGGGGATTCTCTCTCTGCCCCCAAAAGCCCCGAGCTGGGTCGGCCCTCCGACCTGGTCAGGGGCAGCCCATCCCCCGGCTCCCTTCCCCGGGGCATCCAAGGGCAGGCTTGGCGCCAGCCCCACCCCGCTCGCCACTGCCAGGACCATCGTCCTCCCTCGGGGGGCCTGGGCAGGACAGGTACCCGTGTGTGGGAGGCCTCCAGATCTCAGACCTGGCACACTGTTTACCAGGCTGCTTCCTCCTCTGACGGGGGCCCAGCACATGCCCCAGAAGACTTGGCAGCCGCCTCCAGGGCTCTATCCTCTGCTACTCGTCCCCTTGGAAGGGGCCTGGCCCAGGTGCCAGGTTCGGCTGGTCGGCCAGCCTCCTTTGGAGAAAGCAGGCAAGCCGAGGCAGGCTTGCAGTGGCCCTGGCGTGACACCTGCCACCTCAGGCAGAGGGCCTCCCGCGTGCCCTCCATGGCGGATTTCTCCCCGGAGCCGTGGCCTGGGCACTAGGAAGGCCGGGCCTCCCCGACTCCCGGGAGGAGGGGCTAGCCCTGTTGCGCCCTGGCCCCCAAACCCTGCGGTGCCATCTGCCTGTCTCGGCACTTCTGTCTCCACAGAGCCTTTCCTACACCTGGGCTGCCTGCCGTGGCAAAGTGCAGGCGTGGGGTGAGGACATGGCTTTGTCTTTCCAGGAAGAAATGAGCCCCTGGCCGAAGCAGCAGGCCCAGGCAGAGACTTGAGCTTGAAGCCCAGTAGGTCTGTGGCCATCAGGCCCAGAGCAATGCTTTTAAGGCAGGGAAGCAGCCTCCAAGCTGAGCGGGAGTGGGGGAGGGGAGGGAGACAGCTGAAGCCGAGTACATAAGGGCGGCGATGGAAGAGCTGCAGCTGGGTCAGAAGCCTGGAGGGAGGGCGGGGCCTTCACTTAGGACCCCCCGAGGCCAGCCCTAGGCCCCGGCGGTCGCGAATGCGCCCTTGGCCTGTGCGGTGTGTGGGGGGTTGAACCCAAGCCCGCAGGGCTCCCGGAGCGGCCAGAGAAAGAAGGGCCCATGGAGAGGTAGGCGAGGTGGGCAGGGGGCGCCACCTTACTCTCCTCAGCTCCCTGAGTGAGAGAGAGAGAGACAGAGACAGAGAGAGAGATCCCTGACCTCTGAGTCTCTGCCTCCACCGCTGGCTGGTGCCAACTCACGCGCCATCCCACTTCCAGCCATCACCCCCGCGCCTGCCCCGGGGCCAGCCTCAACACAGAGAGGCCGGTTACTGCTCACCTCTCTGCCAGTCCCTTCCAGTCCTGAACCCAGTGCAGGGGAGAAGATTCAGACAAGTCTTTCCTTGTCCCTCTGCATGACAATAGACTTCCTCCCCTCTCCCATTCCACAGGCCCACCCGGGACATCCACCTTTGTCATTAGCTCAGGAGAGGATGCAAGATGAGAATCTCTGTAATTGCGTGGGGAGACTCAGTTTCCCGGGTTTCCCCCATGGACACATGTTCTTGAGCTGGGTCTGATTTTCTCCAGACAAGCTGTCTTGTGAAGGATTTGGCCAGCCCTAAGAATCTGAAGGGAAAGAGCGGATGGGGATTCTCTCTCTGCCCCCAAAAGCCCCTAGCTGGGTCGGCCCTCCGACCTGGTCAGGGGCAGCCCATCCCCCGGCTCCCTTCCCCGGGGCATCCAAGGGCAGGCTTGGCGCCAGCCCCACCCTGCTCGCCACTGCCAGGACCATCGTCCTCCCTCGGGGGGCCTGGGCAGGACAGGTACCCCGGTGTGGGAGGCCTCCAGATCTCAGACCTGGCACACTGTTTACCAGGCTGCTTCCTCCTCTGACGGGGGCCCAGCACATGCCTCAGGAGACTTGGCAGCCGCCCCCAGGGCTCTATCCTCTGCAACTCGTCCTCTTGGAAGGGGCCTGGCCCAGGTGCCAGGTTCGGCTGGTCGGCCAGCCTCCTCTGGAGAAAGCAGGCAAGCCGAGCCACGCTTGCAGTGGCCCTGGTGTGACACCTGCGACCTCAGGCAGAGGGCCTCCCGCGTGCCCTCCATGGCGGATTTCTCCCCGGAGCCGTGGCCTGGGCACTAGGATGGCCGGGCCTCCTCGACTCCCGGGAGGAGGGGCTAGCCCAGTTGCACCCTGGCCCCCAAAGCCTGCGGTGCCATCTGCCTGTCTCAGCGCTTCTGACTCCACAGAGCCTTTCCTACACTTGGGCTGGCTGCAGTGGCAGAGTCCAGGCGTGGGGTGAGGCCATGGCTTTGTCTTTCCAGGAAGAAATGAACCCCTGGCCGAAGCAGCCGGCCCTGGCAGAGCCTTGAGCTTGCAGCCCAGTACGCCTGTGGCCCTCAGGGCCAGAGCAATGCTTTCAACGCAGGGAAGCGGCCTCCACGCTGAGCGGGAGTGGGGGAGTGGAGGGAGACAGCTGAAGCCGAGTCCAGAAGGGCGGCGATGGAAGAGCTGCAGCTGGGTCAGAGCCTGGAGGGAGGGCGGGGCCTCCACTGAGGACCCCCCGAGGCCAGCCCTAGGCCCCGGCGGTCGCGAATGCGCCCTTGGCCTGTGCGGTGTGTGTGGGGTTGAACCCAAGCCAGCTGGACTCCCGGAGCGTCCAGAGAAAGAAGGGCCCATGGAGAGGTAGGCGAGGTGGGCAGGGGGCGCCACCTTACTCTCCTCAGCTCCCTGAGGGAGAGAGAGAGAGACAGAGACAGAGAGAGAGATCCCTGACCTCTGAGTCTCTGCCTCCACCGCTGGCTGGTGCCAACTCACGCGCCATTCCACTTCCAACCATCACCCCCACGCCTGCCCTGGGGCCAGCCTCAACACAGAGAGGCCAGTTCCTGCTCATCTCTCTGCCAGTCCCTTCCAGACCTGAACCCAGTGCAGGGGAGAAGATTCAGACAAGTCTTTCCTTGTCCCTCTGCATGACAATAGACTTCCTCCCCTCTCCCATTCCACAGGCTCACCCGGGACATCCACCTTTGTCATTAGCTCAGGAGAGGATGCAAGATGAGAATCTCTGTAATTGCGTGGGGAGACTGAGTTTCCCTGTTTTCCTCCATGGACACATGTTCTTGAGCTGGGTCTGATTTTCTCCAGACAAGCTGTCTTGTGAAGGATTTGGCCAGCCCTAAGAATCTGAAGGGAAAGAGCGGATGGGGATTCTCTCTCTGCTCCCAAAAGCCCCGAGCTGGGTCGGGCCCTCCGACCTGGTCAGGGGCAGCCCATCCCCCGGCGCCCTTCACTGGATCATCCAAGGGCAGGCTTGGCGCCAGCCCCACCCCGCTCGCCACTGCCAGGACCATCGTCCTCCCTCTGGGGGCCAGGGCAGGACAGGGACCGGGGTGTGGGAGGCCTCCAGATCTCAGGTCTGGCACACCGTTTCTCAGGCTGCTTCCTCCTCTGACGGGGGCCCAGCACACGCCCCAGGAGACTTGGCAGCCGCCCCCAGGGCACTAGCCACTGGAACTCGTCCCCTTGGAACGGGCATGGCCCAGGTGCCAGGTTCGGTTGGTCGGCCAGCCTCCTCTGGAGAAAGCAGGCATGCCGAGCCAGGCTTGCAGTGGCCCTGGTGTGACACCTGCGACCTCAGGCAGAGGGCCTTACGCGTTCCCTCCATGGCGGATTTCTCCCCGGAGCCGTGGCCTGGGCACTAGGATGGCCGGGCCTCCCCGACTCCCGGGAGGAGGGGCTAGCCCAGTTGCGCCCTGGCCCCCAAAGCCTGCGGTGCCATCTGCCTCTCTAGGCGCTTCTGACTCCACAGAGCCTTTCCTACACCTGGGCTGGCTGCAGTGGCAGAGTCCAGGCGTGGGGTGAGGCCATGGCTTTGTCTTTCCAGGAAGAAATGTACCCCTGGCCGAAGCAGCCGGCCCCTGCAGAGCCTTGAGCTTGCAGCCCAGTACGCCTGTGGCCCTCAGGGCTACAGCAATGCTTTCAAGGCAGGGAAGCGGCCTCCAAGCTGAGTGGGAGTGGGGGAGGGCAGGGTGACAACAGCTGAAGCCCAGTCAAGAAGGGCGGCGATGGAAGAGCTGCAGCTGGGTCAGAGCCTGGGGGGAGGGCGGGGCCTTCACTGAGGACCCCCGGGGTCAGCCCTAGGCCCAGGTGGTAGCCAATGCGCACTTGGCCTGTGCGGTGGGTGGGGGGTTGAAGCCAAGTCCGCAGGGCTCCTGGAGCGGCCAGAGAAAGAAGGGCCCATGGAGAGGTAGGCGAGGTGGGCAGGGGGCGCCACCTTACTCTCCTCAGCTCCCTGAGGGAGAGAGAGAGAGACAGAGACAGAGAGAGAGATCCCTGACCTCTGAGTCTCTGCCTCCACCGCTGGCTGGTGCCAACTCACGCGGCATCCCACTTCCAGCCATCACCCCCACGCCTGCCCAGGGGCCAGCCCCACCACAGAGAGGCCGGTTCCTGCTCACCTCTCTGCCAGTCCCTTCCAGACCTGAACCCAGTGCAAGGGAGAAGATTCAGACAAGTCTTTCCTTGTCCCTCTGCATGACAATAGACTTCCTCCTCTCTCCCATTCCACAGGCCCACCCGGGACATCCACCTTTGTCATTAGCTCAGGAGAGGATGCAAGATGAGAATCTCTGTAATTGCGTGGGGAGACTGAGTTTCCCGTGTTTCCCCCATGGACACATGTTCTTGAGCTGGGTCTGATTTTCTCCAGACAAGCTGTCTTGTGAAGGATTTGGCCAGCCCTAAGAATCTGAAGGGAAAGAGCGGATGGGGATTCTCTCTCTGCCCCCAAAAGCCCCGAGCTGGGTCGGCCCTCCGACCTGGTCAGGGGCAGCCCATCCCCCGGCTCCCTTCCCCGGGGCATCCAAGGGCAGGCTTGGCGCCAGCCCCACCCCGCTCGCCACTGCCAGGACCATCGTCCTCCCTCGGGGGGCCTGGGCAGGACAGGTACCCGTGTGTGGGAGGCCTCCAGATCTCAGACCTGGCACACTGTTTACCAGGCTGCTTCCTCCTCTGACGGGGGCCCAGCACATGCCCCAGAAGACTTGGCAGCCGCCTCCAGGGCTCTATCCTCTGCTACTCGTCCCCTTGGAAGGGGCCTGGCCCAGGTGCCAGGTTCGGCTGGTCGGCCAGCCTCCTTTGGAGAAAGCAGGCAAGCCGAGGCAGGCTTGCAGTGGCCCTGGCGTGACACCTGCCACCTCAGGCAGAGCTCCTCCCGCGTGCCCTCCATGGCGGATTTCTCCCCGGAGCCGTGGCCTGGGCACTAGGAAGGCCGGGCCTCCCCGACTCCCGGGAGGAGGGGCTAGCCCAGTTGCGCCCTGGCCCCCAAACCCTGCGGTGCCATCTGCCTGTCTCGGCACTTCTGTCTCCACAGAGCCTTTCCTACACCTGGGCTGCCTGCCGTGGCAAAGTGCAGGCGTGGGGTGAGGACATGGCTTTGTCTTTCCAGGAAGAAATGAGCCCCTGGCCGAAGCAGCAGGCCCAGGCAGAGACTTGAGCTTGAAGCCCAGTAGGTCTGTGGCCATCAGGCCCAGAGCAATGCTTTTAAGGCAGGGAAGCAGCCTCCAAGCTGAGCGGGAGTGGGGGAGGGGAGGGAGACAGCTGAAGCCGAGTCCATAAGGGCGGCGATGGAAGAGCTGCAGCTGGGTCAGAGCCTGGAGGGAGGGCGGGGCCTTCACTTAGGACCCCCCGAGGCCAGCCCTAGGCCCCGGCGGTCGCGAATGCGCCCTTGGCCTGTGCGGTGTGTGGGGGGTTGAACCTAAGCCCGCAGGGCTCCCGGAGCGGCCAGAGAAAGAAGGGCCCATGGAGAGGTAGGCGAGGTGGGCAGGGGGCGCCACCTTACTCTCCTCAGCTCCCTGAGGGAGAGAGAGAGAGACAGAGACAGAGAGAGAGATCCCTGAC
Source organism: Diceros bicornis minor (assembly GCF_020826845.1). Lineage (NCBI taxonomy): Eukaryota > Metazoa > Chordata > Mammalia > Perissodactyla > Rhinocerotidae > Diceros > Diceros bicornis. Next base: position 376,003 of record NW_026691132.1, on the reverse strand, counting down.
CTCTGAGTCTCTGCCTCCACCGCTGGCTGGTGCCAACTCTCGCGCCATCCCACTTCCAGCCATCACCCCCACGCCTGCCCCGGGGCCAGCCCCACCACAGAGAGGCCGGTTCCTGCTCACCTCTCTGCCAGTCCCTTCCAGACCTGAACCCAGTGCAGGGGAGAAGATTCAGACAAGTCTTTCCTTGTCCCTCTGCATGACAATAGACTTCCTCCCCTCTCCCATTCCACAGGCCCACCCGGGACATCCACCTTTGTCATTAGCTCTGGAGAGGATGCAAGATGAGAATCTCTGTAATTGCGTGGGGAGACTCAGTTTCCCGGGTTTCCCCTATGGACACATGTTCTTGAGCTGGGTCTGATTTTCTCCAGACAAGCTGTCTTGTGAAGGATTTGGCCAGCCCTAAGAATCTGAAGGGAAAGGGCGGATGGGGATTCTCTCTCTGCCCCCAAAAGCCCCGAGTTGGGTCGAGCCCTCCGACCTGGTCAGGGGCAGCCCATTCCCCTTCGCCCTTCCCTGGGGCATACAAGGGCAGGCTTGGCGCCAGCCCAACCCCGCTCGCCACTGCCAGGACCATCGTCCTCCCTCGGGGGGCCTGGGCAGGACAGGTACCCGGGTGTGGGAGGCCTCCAGATCTCAGGTCTGGCACACCGTTTCCCAGGCTGCTTCCTCCTCTGACGGGGGCCAGCACACGCCCCAGGAGACTTGGCAGCCGCCCCAGGGCTCTAGCTTCTGGAACTCGTCCCCTTGGAAGGGGCCTGGCCCAGGTGCCAGGTTCGGCTGGTCGGCCAGCCTCCTCTGAAGAAAGCAGGCAAGCCGAGCCAGGCTTGCAGTGGCCCTGGTGTGACACCTGCGACCTCAGGCAGAGGGCCTCACGCGTGTCCTCCATGGCGGATTTCTCCCCGGAGCCGTGGCCTGGGCACTAGGATGGCCGGGCCTCCTCGACTCCCGGGAGGAGGGGCTAGCCCAGTTGCGCCCTGGCCCCCAAAGCCTGCGGTGCCATCTGCCTGTCTCAGCGCTTCTGACTCCACAGAGCCTTTCCTACACCTGGGCTGGCTGCAGTGGCAGAGTCCAGGCGTGGGGTGAGGCCATGGCTTTGTCTTTCCAGGAAGAAATGAACCCCTGGCCGAAGCAGCCGGCCCTGGCAGAGCCTTGAGCTTGCAGCCCAGTACGCCTGTGGCCCTCAGGGCCAGAGCAATGCTTTCAAGGCAGGGAAGCGGCCTCCAAGCTGAGTGGGAGTGGGGGAGGGCAGGGTGACAACAGCTGAAGCCCAGTCCAGAAGGGCGGCGATGGAAGAGCTGCAGCTGGGTCAGAGCATGGGGGGAGGGCGGGGCCTTCACTGAGGACCCCCGGGGTCAGCCCTAGGCCCAGGCGGTAGCCAATGCGCACTTGGCCTGTGCGGTGGGTGGGGGGTTGAAGCCAAGTCCGCAGGGCTCCTGGAGCGGCCAGAGAAAGAAGGGCCCATGGAGAGGTAGGCGAGGTGGGCAGGGGGCGCCACCTTACTCTCCTCAGCTCCCTGAGGGAGAGAGAGAGAGACAGAGACAGAGAGAGAGATCCCTGACCTCTGAGTCTCTGCCTCCACCGCTGGCTGGTGCCAACTCACGCGCCATCCCACTTCCAGCCATCACCCCCACGCCTGCCCCGGGGCCAGCCCCACCACAGAGAGGCCGGTTCCTGCTCACCTCTCTGCCAGTCCCTTCCAGACCTGAACCCAGTGCAAGGGAGAAGATTCAGACAAGTCTTTCCTTGTCCCTCTGCATGACAATAGACTTCCTCCTCTCTCCCATTCCACAGGCCCACCCGGGACATCCACCTTTGTCATTAGCTCAGGAGAGGATGCAAGATGAGAATCTCTGTAATTGCGTGGGGAGACTCAGTTTCCCGGGTTTCCCCCATGGACACATGTTCTTGAGCTGGGTCTGATTTTCTCCAGACAAGCTGTCTTGTGAAGGATTTGGCCAGCCCTAAGAATCTGAAGGGAAAGAGCGGATGGGGATTCTCTCTCTGCCCCCAAAAGCCCCGAGCTGGGTCGGCCCTCCGACCTGGTCAGGGGCAGCCCATCCCCCGGCTCCCTTCCCCGGGGCATCCAAGGGCAGGCTTGGCGCCAGCCCCACCCCGCTCGCCACTGCCAGGACCATCGTCCTCCCTCGGGGGGCCTGGGCAGGACAGGTACCCGTGTGTGGGAGGCCTCCAGATCTCAGACCTGGCACACTGTTTACCAGGCTGCTTCCTCCTCTGACGGGGGCCCAGCACATGCCCCAGAAGACTTGGCAGCCGCCTCCAGGGCTCTATCCTCTGCTACTCGTCCCCTTGGAAGGGGCCTGGCCCAGGTGCCAGGTTCGGCTGGTCGGCCAGCCTCCTTTGGAGAAAGCAGGCAAGCCGAGGCAGGCTTGCAGTGGCCCTGGCGTGACACCTGCCACCTCAGGCAGAGGGCCTCCCGCGTGCCCTCCATGGCGGATTTCTCCCCGGAGCCGTGGCCTGGGCACTAGGAAGGCCGGGCCTCCCCGACTCCCGGGAGGAGGGGCTAGCCCAGTTGCGCCCTGGCCCCCAAACCCTGCGGTGCCATCTGCCTGTCTCGGCACTTCTGTCTCCACAGAGCCTTTCCTACACCTGGGCTGCCTGCCGTGGCAAAGTGCAGGCGTGGGGTGAGGACATGGCTTTGTCTTTCCAGGAAGAAATGAGCCCCTGGCCGAAGCAGCAGGCCCAGGCAGAGACTTGAGCTTGAAGCCCAGTAGGTCTGTGGCCATCAGGCCCAGAGCAATGCTTTTAAGGCAGGGAAGCAGCCTCCAAGCTGAGCGGGAGTGGGGGAGGGGAGGGAGACAGCTGAAGCCGAGTCCATAAGGGCGGCGATGGAAGAGCTGCAGCTGGGTCAGAGCCTGGAGGGAGGGCGGGGCCTTCACTTAGGACCCCCCGAGGCCAGCCCTAGGCCCCGGCGGTCGCGAATGCGCCCTTGGCCTGTGCGGTGTGTGGGGGGTTGAACCTAAGCCCGCAGGGCTCCCGGAGCGGCCAGAGAAAGAAGGGCCCATGGAGAGGTAGGCGAGGTGGGCAGGGGGCGCCACCTTACTCTCCTCAGCTCCCTGAGGGAGAGAGAGAGAGACAGAGACAGAGAGAGAGATCCCTGACCTCTGAGTCTCTGCCTCCACCGCTGGCTGGTGCCAACTCTCGCGCCATCCCACTTCCAGCCATCACCCCCACGCCTGCCCCGGGGCCAGCCCCACCACAGAGAGGCCGGTTCCTGCTCACCTCTCTGCCAGTCCCTTCCAGACCTGAACCCAGTGCAGGGGAGAAGATTCAGACAAGTCTTTCCTTGTCCCTCTGCATGACAATAGACTTCCTCCCCTCTCCCATTCCACAGGCCCACCCGGGACATCCACCTTTGTCATTAGCTCTGGAGAGGATGCAAGATGAGAATCTCTGTAATTGCGTGGGGAGACTCAGTTTCCCGGGTTTCCCCTATGGACACATGTTCTTGAGCTGGGTCTGATTTTCTCCAGACAAGCTGTCTTGTGAAGGATTTGGCCAGCCCTAAGAATCTGAAGGGAAAGGGCGGATGGGGATTCTCTCTCTGCCCCCAAAAGCCCCGAGTTGGGTCGAGCCCTCCGACCTGGTCAGGGGCAGCCCATTCCCCTTCGCCCTTCCCTGAGGCATACAAGGGCAGGCTTGGCGCCAGCCCCACCCCGCTCGCCACTGCCAGGACCATCGTCCTCCCTCGGGGGGCCTGGGCAGGACAGGTACCCGGGTGTGGGAGGCCTCCAGATCTCAGGTCTGGCACACCGTTTCCCAGGCTGCTTCCTCCTCTGACGGGGGCCAGCACACGCCCCAGGAGACTTGGCAGCCGCCCCAGGGCTCTAGCTTCTGGAACTCGTCCCCTTGGAAGGGGCCTGGCCCAGGTGCCAGGTTCGGCTGGTCGGCCAGCCTCCTCTGAAGAAAGCAGGCAAGCCGAGCCAGGCTTGCAGTGGCCCTGGTGTGACACCTGCGACCTCAGGCAGAGGGCCTCACGCGTGTCCTCCATGGCGGATTTCTCCCCGGAGCCGTGGCCTGGGCACTAGGATGGCCGGGCCTCCTCGACTCCCGGGAGGAGGGGCTCGCCCAGTTGCGCCCTGGCCCCCAAAGCCTGCGGTGCCATCTGCCTGTCTCAGCGCTTCTGACTCCACAGAGCCTTTCCTACACCTGGGCTGGCTGCAGTGGCAGAGTCCAGGCGTGGGGTGAGGCCATGGCTTTGTCTTTCCAGGAAGAAATGAACCCCTGGCCGAAGCAGCCGGCCCTGGCAGAGCCTTGAGCTTGCAGCCCAGTACGCCTGTGGCCCTCAGGGCCAGAGCAATGCTTTCAAGGCAGGGAAGCGGCCTCCAAGCTGAGTGGGAGTGGGGGAGGGCAGGGTGACAACAGCTGAAGCCCAGTCCAGAAGGGCGGCGATGGAAGAGCTGCAGCTGGGTCAGAGCATGGGGGGAGGGCGGGGCCTTCACTGAGGACCCCCGGGGTCAGCCCTAGGCCCAGGCGGTAGCCAATGCGCACTTGGCCTGTGCGGTGGGTGGGGGGTTGAAGCCAAGTCCGCAGGGCTCCTGGAGCGGCCAGAGAAAGAAGGGCCCATGGAGAGGTAGGCGAGGTGGGCAGGGGGCGCCACCTTACTCTCCTCAGCTCCCTGAGGGAGAGAGAGAGAGACAGAGACAGAGAGAGAGATCCCTGACCTCTGAGTCTCTGCCTCCACCGCTGGCTGGTGCCAACTCACGCGCCATCCCACTTCCAGCCATCACCCCCACGCCTGCCCCGGGGCCAGCCCCACCACAGAGAGGCCGGTTCCTGCTCACCTCTCTGCCAGTCCCTTCCAGACCTGAACCCAGTGCAAGGGAGAAGATTCAGACAAGTCTTTCCTTGTCCCTCTGCATGACAATAGACTTCCTCCTCTCTCCCATTCCACAGGCCCACCCGGGACATCCACCTTTGTCATTAGCTCAGGAGAGGATGCAAGATGAGAATCTCTGTAATTGCGTGGGGAGACTCAGTTTCCCGGGTTTCCCCCATGGACACATGTTCTTGAGCTGGGTCTGATTTTCTCCAGACAAGCTGTCTTGTGAAGGATTTGGCCAGCCCTAAGAATCTGAAGGGAAAGAGCGGATGGTGATTCTCTCTCTGCCCCCAAAAGCCCCGAGCTGGGTCGGCCCTCCGACCTGGTCAGGGGCAGCCCATCCCCCGGCTCCCTTCCCCGGGGCGTCCAAGGGCAGGCTTGGCGCCAGCCCCACCCCGCTCGCCACTGCCAGGACCATCGTCCTCCCTCGGGGGACCTGGGCAGGACAGGTACCCGTGTGTGGGAGGCCTCCAGATCTCAGACCTGGCACACTGTTTACCAGGCTGCTTCCTCCTCTGACGGGGGCCCAGCACATGCCCCAGGAGACTTGGCAGCCGCCCCCAGGGCTCTATCCTCTGCTACTCGTCCTCTTGGAAGGGGCCTGGCCCAGGTGCCAGGTTCGGCTGGTCGGCCAGCCTCCTTTGGAGAAAGCAGGCAAGCCGAGCCAGGCTTGCAGTGGCCCTGGCGTGACACCTGCCACCTCAGGCAGAGGGCCTCCCGCGTGCCCTCCATGGCGGATTTCTCCCCGGAGCCGTGGCCTGGGCACTAGGAAGGCCGGGCCTCCCCGACTCCCGGGAGGAGGGGCTAGCCCAGTTGCGGCCTGGCCCCCAAACCATGCGGTACCATCTGCCTGTCTCGACACTTCTGACTCCACAGAGCCTTTCCTACACCTGGGCTGCCTGCTGTGGCAAAGTGCAGGCGTGGGGTGAGGCCATGGCTTTGTCTTTCCAGGAAGAAATGAACCCCTGGCCGAAGCAGCTGGCCCAGGCAGAGCCTTGAGCTTGCAGCCCAGTATGCCTGTGGCCCTCAGGGCCAGAGCAATGCTTTCAAGGCAGGGAAGCGGCCTCCAAGCTGAGCGGGAGTGGGGGAGGGGAGGGAGACAACAGCTGAAGCCCAGTCCAGAAGGGCGGCGATAGAAGGGCTGCAGCTGGGTCAGAGCCTGGGGGGAGGGCGGGGCCTTCACTGAGGACCCCCGAGGCCAGCCCTAGGCCCCGGCGGTCGCGAATGCGCCCTTGGCCTGTGCGGTGTGTGGGGGGTTGAACCCAAGCCCGCAGGGCTCCCGGAGCGGCCAGAGAAAGAAGGGCCCATGGAGAGGTAGGCGAGGTGGGCAGGGGGCGCCACCTTACTCTCCTCAGCTCCCTGAGGGAGAGAGAGAGAGACAGAGACAGAGAGAGAGATCCCTGACCTCTGAGTCTCTGCCTCCACCGCTGGCTGGTGCCAACTCACGCGCCATCCCACTTCCAGCCATCACCCCCGCGCCTGCCCCGGGGCCAGCCTCAACACAGAGAGGCCGGTTCCTGCTCACCTCTCTGCCAGTCCCTTCCAGTCCTGAACCCAGTGCAGGGGAGAAGATTCAGACAAGTCTTTCCTTGTCCCTCTGCATGACAATAGACTTCCTCCCCTCTCCCATTCCACAGGCCCACCCGGGACATCCACCTTTGTCATTAGCTCAGGAGAGGATGCAAGATGAGAATCTCTGTAATTGCGTGGGGAGACTCAGTTTCCCGGGTTTCCCCCATGGACACATGTTCTTGAGCTGGGTCTGATTTTCTCCAGACAAGCTGTCTTGTGAAGGATTTGGCCAGCCCTAAGAATCTGAAGGGAAAGGGCGGAGGGGGCTTCTCTCTCTGCCCCTAAGAACCCCTAGCTGGGTCGGGCCCTCCGACCTGGTCAGGGGCAGCCCATACCCCGGCGCCCTTCCCCGGGGCATCCAAGAGCAGGCTCGGCGCCCGCCCCACCCCACTCGCCACTGCCTGACCATCCTCCTCCCTCGGGGGGCCTGGGCAGGACAGGGACCCGGTGTGGGAGGCCTCCAGATCTCAGGCCTGGCACACCGTTTCCCAGGCTGCTTCCTCCTCTGATGGGGGCCCAGCACACGCCCCAGGAGACTTGGCAGCCGCCCCCAGGGCTAAGGAAACTGTCATCCCTCTCCTTCATGGGTCTGGTTTCCCCCAAGAACACAGTGAAACATCCCCTCTCTCTGTGCTGCATCACCATAATCCCACAGCCAGAAGATATCCACAAGGTTAAATCACCACCATATCCTGAATTCAGGCACTGCTGAGACCTTACCATAAATGTTGTCATTCAATGGTGACTCCTGAGGACACCTTTCCCCTGAGACCCACTCCCCACCTGTCCTCAGCTTCTTACAGTAACACCGAAATTTCCTCAGAATTCTCCCAACCTGGGCAAGAAACATTCTGAAATGTTCTCTGTATTAATTTTCAGTTACTGGGGACACTGGTAGATGTAATTTGAGTGTGTATGTGCAGTAGTTTCTACGCAGGTATCCTGTTTTTCAGACACATATAAAATAGTGTGGCTACTCAATGCACCAAGAAAATGGATAACTGATCAAATTTTTTCATGATGTGAAGTCTTTAGAGAGTAAATGTCACCGTTAAGAGCGCAGACTATGGAGCTAACTCCTCATGTCCAAATACCAGCTGCATCCCTTACTAGGTATTTGTATTGGCAGAGTTATTTACCTGATTGGTGCCTCAGTTTCTTCATCTCTCAGTTGGCAATAATGATCAGCATACCTACTTTGTAGGTTTATGGAGAGTATTAAAGGAGTTAATGTTTGAAAAATGCTTGGAACACCTAGTGTATTGCCAGTGCTGTACCTATATATTAGAAATAAAATTTAGAAATTCTTCTGACACTGCCTGTGAGCCCCAGAGTGTGAGACTGTTGCCTGGATGTATGTAGAAAGCACTCCATGACATACGATGAATAAATGAGTGAACAACATTGGCGAATGCATTACCAATGTCACCTATGTCACCCTACAGGCATTCCCAAGCTGAACCACATGCAGACATTCCTGCTCTGTCCTGCATCACATTCCCTGGAGGAATCACTGGGGCTTAGACCCTAGTAACCGTGCCCACTAAAGGTTCTTTTCTGTCAGCAAACCCCAGTCTTTGTCCAATTGCTGCAGCTCACATGGTCTGCACTCTGATCCTTGTCTTCACTCGAGGGAGAAGTGCCATCCCCAGAGCTGGGCACACGCAGAGGCTGAGCCTTGGAGAAAATGATTCCCTGGCCCTGGGGCAGGTAGAAGAGCGCAGGGACAGAGTGGGATTTGGGGAAAATCCTCCAGGTGTTTTCAGAAGGGATGGAGGCAGGGGATGTGTCAGCAAGAACTGGTCTGGTTGGTGGGCCTTGGTGGTTAAATAGTAGGGGGGCTGAGAAATTTCATAGGTTCTAGCATAATACAATCAATATAATGGTCATGAAATCAGAATCAGCCTAATTAAGGCCAAATTAACCCAATGTCAGCTGTTCCCTGACTCTCTAATCCAGTAGTGACTTATAATAAGGGTATTAGTGTTCTATCATCTCCTTTTCATTGATTGGCTAGAGTAATTATTCTTTACATAGCCTGTCTGTTTTTACATAGTAAAGAAAAAGTGAGTTTTAAAACAACTCTCCTTGGAAAAGTCTCCCTAACATATTGAATTAATAACAGAAGCCACGACAGGAAATTCACCACATATCTTGAGCTTTAGTCTGTGGTTTTAGATCTTCCTAACTGGTAAATTACCTTGACTTCTGCCTTCTTTCTTGAGATTAGTGCATTTAGGACTAAGTAGGAGTGCAACCTCATGCCATGTGAGAAGTGGTGACTCTAGGAAGAGGTTTGTTTCATTCCGTCAGAGTGTGTGTGTGTGTGTGTGTGTGTGTATGACAGTTTTTGCTGCATCTTGCAGTGTGGGCCAGTGTAGACTCCTTTTCTAGGGAAAAAATTTCCCTAACCACTTTCTCCGGACTTTCTTTTCACTGGTGGCTTCCTCGGCACTGTCCAATAGTAACATTAAGCACTCTATATTATAGAATTTAATTTTTTTCTTGGTAGCCACATTTTAAAAAATGAAAGCAAACAGGTGAAACTAATTTTAATAGTATATTTTAACCCACTAGAATCAAGATATCATCAATGTGGGTGCAGTCTATACAAAAATTAATAATGAGAAAGTTTACCTTTTTTTCCTGGGTTTCATAAATCCAGTGTGTACTTCCCACTCTCAGCACAATCTCCATTTGGAAGTTGAGTTTTTTCATACATTCTCTGTACTGAGATTTAATGTTCACAGTCGTCAAATAAGAGTCACTAGGAGTGGGGTGGATGATAATTTCACTACTGATTTAAGCTCTAATGGAGCTATGAACACCAACTGGTCAATGGGTTAATCAAATGAATAGTCATATAGTACAGAAGAATGGTACGATTTGGGATTTAGAAAAAGACTGGGGACCATGTGTCCTGACAGGGAGCACCAGGGCTTTTCTTGTTGAGAGTGACAAGGACAAAAAGAGAATAAAGTCATACTCATAAGTGTCTAACAACATGGGGGAGAAGAAATGACCTGCCGTAGTCCTGAGTTTTGACCTCGAGCTTTCTGTTCTTTACCCAAATCTCTTTGATGATGTCCCAGGACACAGGTCAGATTAATCCCCACAGGGAAAGAGGGAGGGTAGAAGTACAAGGCATCTGACATAATTGTCCTGGGAAAACAGGCTTCATTTATCACTCTGATCCACATTCACAATTTATTTTTATAGAGTAAGAGGAAAAGAAGTATGAGGGTCAAATCATCACAGAGGAAGCGACATGATTGTGGAAACCAATCCAACCCAAAGCCTGGTTTGAACATCTCCATCCCTTTGAGGATGTCCAGTTACATATTCAAGAGGCCAGTTACTAGAATCACATCCTATCCTGGCAATGAGGTCAGATGCCATCAATGGGAGGAAAAGTTGGAGCAACCCCAACAACTCTGCTGGCAGAAGAGACTGCAAGGTCTCCAGGCCTGCAGAGTGCAGGAGAACTGTTAAGTCCTTTGGACCTTGCCAAAGCCCTGCTGAGTCTTGCACCTAGTTGCACAGATGCATCCCTGCCAGGTGTGTTCACAGGTGGTGTGAACTCCAGCCCCATGCCCACCCCTGCCTGGTCTTCAAATTCAGCAGAGACGATCCCAGGAGCTGGTCTGTACATCCCACAGCTCCTTTGCAAACAACTTCTGGTGACTGAGGAGGATATCAGGAAACAGGAAAAAAAAGTGAAGACGGCAAGAGAGAGACTGGCGGTAGCACTGAGGCAGAGAGACTCGCTAGCGAGGCGGGGAGAGTGAGGGGCCAAGAAGGACGTCCCGACAAACACGATGAAGAAAAGACAAGACGGTGCAGATGACATGGAGCTCACACTACATTAATGCCTCTGCAGGGCTCCTGATGTCTTCTTGCTTTGAGCTCTTGAGACTTTAGTATATACCAATAGTTTTCTTTTCTTTGATTCCTTTGCATGACAGAGAAGATACAGACAGTGATCCTTCTGAGGTGAGATATTGGGTTTCAGGTGAGGAGAGAAAGGAGATCTTTTCTTCTCATTTTGTTCTCTCATTTTCCTTTCCTGAGTGTTATGCATTTGTATTTTAAGATCAACAGAGAGTTATTACAGTCAGGGGATTCTTTAGAGTTTTGCCCTCACAGTCACAGAGAAAAACTACCTAGTCCACATGGATTGTCCTTTTTGTGTAATATTCCAATAGATTCCAACATATTTCACTAAAGAGCTGTTATATCTGTCTTCTCAAAAGACACCTACTTCTGGGTCTCTATTTTTCTGGTATTTGTTGCATGTTGAATCACAGTAGCATATAATGAAATACTGGATTGTCCCTTTTTTTAGATTTATATGTGTTGGAAATTTGATTCATGAAAATTGATATGCCATTGTGGTATCATGCTCTCAGGAGAATGACTGTTTTCAGCATCACAAGTCTCACAATAAGCCAGTGTGTTGGGATTTGTCTATTTGCCTGATCGAGTACGTTGCACTCTTCAAATCCTCTTTATCATTACTTACTTTTGTCCCACAGATTTCTCAGTTTCTGAGAGCAATGTGTTAAACAATAATAGAGTATATTAGTACTTATATCTTCCCTAAAAAATGAGTTATTTTTTAGCTAAATCTTCTCTCCTCTATTCTTCCATGTGGTAATCATCTGGAATTTTGGTGCGAATGTGTTTTTAATATCTTGTTTTAAAACTAATATTAAATTAGACTGTTTTTTCCTTTCCTCGTGACTCCTGTTATGTTTTCCTGGGTTCACATTTCTTCTTCCTGATGTACATTCTTTACCAGTTCTTTCACTGCAGGCCTGTGGGAGGTCAACTTTGAGTCTGTTTGTAGGTCAGATAACATCTTTCTTTCTTTGACACATAGTTTGAAAAGGTATTTAATTTAGCTTTGGAGTAATTTTTTTCCTTCTTTGTCAAGTTATTTAATATTTCTGAGCCTCCATATCTTTAGCTTAAAATGGGAATAAAACCCTAAAAATGGTGACTGTAACTGAGATAATACACGCAGAGCATGCCAGTCATGTTGCTTAGCAGAAATTAAATAATCAATAATGATTATTATTGATCATTATAATGATATTATTATAATGTAATATATAATAATATATTAATGTATAATAATAATTATACGTTAATTTATAATTATAATGTACAGTGTATAATGTATGCTATGTATAATAATAATATATTAATATTATTAATCATTATAATCCTCAGAGTGTGCATTCTCAGAGAATCACTGCTTAAGATTGAGAATATGAAGCTCACACACAAAAAGTCTGAGAGAGTGGCATGACCATGACTTTAATTCTCAGCCCTTGGGTATCTTCAGCTGTGGTCATCTGCACAGTGTGTGCAGATAATGTAATCTGTTCCCACAGACCCACAGCAGAACAGCGCAGCCTGCCTCATGCTTGGGATGCTCTGGGCTGCTTGTTGGGGAGCCTCTGCTGTGAGGCTAGTTGGACTCTGTACAGAGAAAGATGAAAAAAGACTCTTTCTTTTCCCTCAGATTTCTCCCCCCGAGTTTTATTCACTTTTACATCCAGAGCAGATACTCTCTTCCCAGAGCCTTGGTGTTACTCTGGGATTCAGGCTTCCCAGACACCTAGTCATTTCAGCTCCCAAGGCCCAAGGTGACTGCAGAGTCATGTCTCACACACTCCTCCCATCTTGGCCTGTTTCCCGTCATGGAGGACCCATGATTGGGGAGAGGAGCCATCGAGGGAGATTGATCTGGAAGTCCTGGTGAATCTGAGCTTCAGAGAATGAAGCAGAAAAGGGGAACTTGAGACTGCCAGGCCTTCAGTGGGGGAGGAATATGGAGGAACCGAGAGGGGTGTGATGGCTGCACAGAGTCAAGGGGAGGGATGTTCCAAAGTTTCCTAAGAGAAGGGAAACCTTGCACTGAAGTGGAGATTCGATTTTACATGATGGCAATGTCTGTGCTTGTTTCACCAATTCTGGTGTCCCTGAGGGATGAACTGGTGTGACACCACAGGACAGAAGTTGCAGTCACTTTCAGGACTTAAAGAAGGTGAAATCTTTCAGCTTAGGCCCCTGTGAGCCAGTCAGGGGCCAAGTCTATAAAGGCTTGGAGCCTGAGTCCATCCAATGTGGTTTCGTTCTGTTCCAGCCAAGCTCCTCTGGACCCAAGCTGGGAAAAGGGGACCTCAGATCTAGTCAGATCTAGTCATCGCAGCTTCCATAGGTCGCCATGAGGCAGGTAATAGACCAGGCACCGTCACTGGACCTCATAGTCGCCCTCCTTCTTCCGCTGGCAGACAGTGACTTGTGAGGTGAGGAGAGCACATCAGAATGGTCCAGTCAGTTGCCCAGTATGGGAGACTCCAGGGGAAGGAGATGTCAAAGTCACAGAGACCCGATGCCTCCTGTGTCTCCCTCTTCCTTTTGTCCACTTAATTTTCACCCTCAGTCCTTCTTTTCCTTCCCTTTTCCCTCTCTTGGCTCTCTCTCCCTCTCTTTTCCCTACATGTTCTAACTTAATTGAGGTATTAACGACATACAATTAACTGCATACATTTAAAGTGAACAATTTGATACATTTTGATTATAACTTATTCAACCAACACCACAATCAAGAAAAGGAATGCCCATCCTCCCCAACATTTCCTCATGCTCATTTTAATTCCTCCTTTCCTGCCGTTTGCAAACACATTCTCATTCCCAGGCAACCAGTGATCCGGTATATGTCCCTATAGATTTTCCAAGAATTTTTATAAATGGGATCATATACTATGTACTCATTTTTTACTGGCTTCTTTCACTCAGCATAATTATTCTGAGATTTATGCTTGTCACTGCATGTACTATGAATTCATTCCTATCCCCATCCCTTCCCTGTCAGCACTGTGCACACACCCGAGCACTTCCCAGGTTGGCATGAGAGCCAATAGTACTGCTGCATCCCCAAAAGTAGGAAGGCGCCTTGGTGCAACTCTGGGAGGGGTTGGCAGCAGCCCTGGACCCACGCATGAATGCTTTCCTGGGTGGTTGGAAAGCCCACCGTGCCACTGGAGTCCCAATGATTGGCCAATGCTCAGAACCCTTGAAGAAGCCCCACCCACCAAGCACAGAGGCTGGCATGAGCATAAGAAAAGGCAGCAGCAGATATATGTGTACATGCAAATGCTTTCCCAGATGGCACAAATACCCATAGTAGTGCTGTGGTCACACAACTGGGTACGTGCCTCTGTGTGGCGGCAACTCTGAGCCCAGTGTGAATGCTTTCTCAGCGGGTGGGAACACCCACGGTACCCATGCAACTTCCAGCATATGGGGTAGGATCAGAAACACAGCTCATGCTTCCCCCACAGTGGTAGCAGGTGGAATCTATGACCTGATACTACCACAAATATGCAGGCAAAAGATTAGTTCATCAAACACCATAAGAAACTACAGTAAAAATTCAGAGCAGAAGGAAATGACAAGTCTCCAGAAACCAACCTTGAAGTCACAGAAATTTACAATCTAAATGACAGAGAATTCAAAATAACTGTCATAAAGAAACTCACCAAGTTACAAGAATGTTCAGACAGTTCGATGAACTCAAAATAAAATTAATGAGGAAAAGGAATACTTCAGCAAAGAGAATGAAACTATTAAAAAAAAAAGCAGAAATTCTGGATATGAAGAACATAATTAATGAGATAAAAAAGAATCTAGAATCCTTAAAAAATAGATCTGATGTTATGGATGAAAGAATTAGTGATTTAGAGGATAGAAATATAGAAATGCTTCCAGTGGACGAGGAAAGAGGACTCAGATTTTTAAAATGAAGGAATTCTTGGAGAAATATATGAATCAATTATAAAAGCAACCTAAGAATTATACGTATTCCAGAGGGAGAAAAGAGGGAGAAAGGAGCAGAGAGCTTGTTCAAAGAATAACAGCTGAGAACTTCCCAAATCTGTGGAAGAACCGGACTTACAAATACATGAAGCCAACAGAATGCCTAATTACATCAATGCTAAAAGACTTTCTCCAAGGCATATAATAGTAAAATTGGCAAAAGGCAATGGCAAAGAAAAAATATTAAGGGAAGCGAGACAGAAGAAAATAACCTAAAAATGAACCCTTATCAGGCTTTCAGCATATTTCTTGGCAGAAACTTTACAGGCAAGGAAAGAATGGAATGATATATTAAAAATACTGAAAGACAAAAACTTTCAGCCAAGAATACTCTATCCAGTGAAACTATCCTTATGATACAATGGAGAAATAAAAGTTTTCCCAGATAAACAAAGGCTGAGGGAGTTCATCGCCACTAGATCTCCCATACAAGCAATGATCAAGAACGCCCTCATACCTGAAACAAAAAAGAAGGCAAATGTCTACAAAGCTTTGAGCAAAGAGATAAATAGACAGACAAAATCAGAAAGCTACAGCTCTGCTTCACAACAGGGTAGCAAATACTTAATTATAACTTAAAAGAAGAAGGGAAGGAAAGCATCAAAAGTAACTATAAACATTTCAGCTTAGTCACAAATGCACAACACAAATATAAATAACTTGTGACAACAATAACTCAGAAGAAGAAGAGGAAAGGGATGGAACCTGCTTAGACTAATGGAGATAAGAGTCTCTCAGAAGATGGACTATGTCATCTATGAGATCTTCATACAAACCTCACAGTAACCAGCAAACAAAAAGTCAGAGCAGAGCCATAGATCATAAAAAAAGATAAAACCTCCACAGAAAACCCCCAAAATGAAATGGTAGTCAGAAACACAAAGGAAGAGAAACAATGGAAATATAGATTAGGTGGGATTAAGCCCTCATGTATCAATAATCACTCTAAATGTAAATCGATTGAATTCTCCAATCAACAGACACAGAGTGGTGGGGTGGATTAGAAAACAAGACCCAACAATACGCTGCCTCCAGGAAACACATCTGAGCACAAAAAACAAACAGGCTCAGAATGAATGGATGGGAGACAACACTGCAAGCAAATGGCAAATAAAAGAAAGTAGGTGTTTCCATACTTATATCAGACAAAGCAGACTTCAAGATAAAAAAAGACTATGAGAGACAAAGAGGGGCAGTATATAATGATAAAGGGGACTTTCCACCAAGAGGACATAACACTTATAAAGATATATGCACCTTAACACAGCAGCACAAAAGAATATAAAGCAACTATCAATAGACCTAAAGGGAGAAATTAACAGCAACACAATAATAGCAGGGGACCTGAACAACCCACTTACATCTATGGATAGATCATGCAGAGAAAGGCAACAAGTAAATAGTGGAATTAAATGAAACATATGATCAAATGAACTTAATTGATATATAGAGAGCATACCCTCCCAAAACAGCAGAATACACATTCTTCTTAAGTGCACATGGAACCTTCTCAAAGATATACCATATGTTGTGAAACAAGGCAAGCCTGAATAAATTTAAGATTGAAATCATATCAAGCTTCTTTTCTGACCATAATGCTATGACACTAGAAATCAACTACAAGAAAAAAGATGGGGAAGTCACAAATATGTGGAGACTAAAGAACACACGACTGAAGAACCACTGGATCAATGAACAAATCAAAGGAGAAATCAAAAAATACCTGAAGACAAAGGAAAATGAAAAGACAACGAAACAACTCTTATGGGATGCAGCAAAAGCAGTTCTAAGAAGGAAATTCATAGCAATACAAGCGTACCTCAACAAACAAGAAAAATACCAAATAAGTAACCTTAAACTACACCTAATAGAACCAGAAAATGAAGAACAAATGAAGCCCAAAGTCAGCAGAATGAGGGAAATAATAAAAATTAGAGCAGAAGTAAATGAATTAGAGACTAAAAAAACAGTAGAAAGGATCAATGAAACAAAGAGCTGGTTCTTTGAGAAGACTAAAACAAAATTGACAGACCCTTAGCCAGACTCACTAAGAAAAAAAGAGAGAAGCCTCAAAGACCTAAAATTAGAAATGAAAGAGGAGAAATTACAACAGATACCACAGAAATCAAAAGGACAATAAGTGATGGGCCGGCCCTGTGGCTTGGTGGTTAAGTGCGCGCGCTCCGATGCTGGCGGCCCGGGTTCGGATCCCGGGCACGCACCGAGGCACCACTTCTCCGTCCATCCTGAGGCTGAGTCCCGCATACAGCAACTAGAAGGATGTGCAGCTATGACATACGACTATCTACTGGGGCTTTGGGGGAAAAATAAATAAATAAAATCTTTAAAAAAAAAAAATTGTTTGGGCCGGCCTCGTGGCTTAGCGGTTAAGTGCGTGCACTCCGCTGCTGGCGGCAGAGGTTCGGACCCCGGGCACGCACCGATGCACCGCTGCTGAGGCCGCATCCCACATACAGCAACTAGATGGATGTGCAGTTATGACATACAACTATCTACTGGGGCTTTGGGGGGAAAATAAATAAATAAAATCTTTATTAAAAAAATAAATAAAATAAAAAGGACAATAAGAGAATACACTGAACAACTTACATGCCACCAATTTCGATAACCTAAAAGAAATAGATAAATTCTTAGATTCTTATAACCTCCCAAAACTGAATCAAGAAGAAATAGAGAAAATGAACAGACCAATCACAAGTAAAGAGATCAAAATGGTCATCAAAACCCTCCCAAAAAAACAGAAGTCCAGGACCGGATGGCTTCTCTGGAGAATTCTACCAAATAGTCAAACAAGATTTAATACCTATGCTTCTCAAACTATTCCAAACAGTTGAAGAAGATGGAACACTTCCTAATTCATTCCATGAGGCCAACATCACTCTGACAGCAAAAGCAGGCAAGGACAGCACAAAGAAGGAATATTACAGGCCAATATGACTGATGAACACAGATGCAAAAATCCTCAACTAAATATCAGCAAATCGAACACAGCAATATATTAAAAGGATCATATACCATGATCAAGTGGAATTTATACCAGAGATGCAGGGATGGTTCAACATCCGCAAATCAATCAATGTGATACACCATATTAAGAAAATGAGGAATAAAAATCACATGATCCTCTCCACAGATGCAGAGAAAGGATTTGACAAGATCCAACATCCATTTATGATAAAAACTCTCAATAAAATAGGTATAGAAGGAACATACCTCAACACAATAAAGAGCATATATCACAAACCCACAGCCAACATCATACTTCATGGCGAAAAACTTAAAGCCATTCCTCTGAGAACAGGAAGAAGACAAAGGTGCCCACTCTCGCCACTCGCATTCAACATAGTACTGGAGGTTTTGGCCAGAGCAATTAGGCTGGAAAAAGAAATAAAAGGAATCCCAATTGGAAAAGAAGAACTGAAACTCTTGCTGTTTGCAGATGACATGATTGTAAATATAGAAAACCCTAAAGAATCCATCAGAAAACTATTAGAAATAATCAACAACTACAGCAAAGTTGCAGCGTACAAAATCAACTTACAAAAAGCAGTTGCATTTCTATACCCTAACAATGAACTAACAGAAAGAGAACTCAAGAATACAATCCCATTTACAATTGCAACAAAAAGAAAAAAGTGTCTAGGGATAAATATAACCAAAGAGGTTAAAGACCTATACAATGAAAACTATAAGACATTATTGAAAGAAATCAATGATGACCTGAAGTAATGGGAAGATATTCCATGCACATGGATTGGAAGAATAAACACAGCTAAAATGTCCATATTACCTAAAGTTATCTACAGATTCAAAGCAATCCCAATCAGAATCCCAATGACATTCTTCATAGAAACAGAACACAGAATCCTAAAATATATATGGAATAACAAAAGACCTCAAATAGACAAAGAAATCCTGAGAAGAAAGAGCAAAGCTGGAGGCATCACAATCCTAACTTGAAAATATATTACATAACTATAGTAATCAAAATGGCACAGTACTGGCACAAAAACAGACTCATAGATCAATGGAGCAGAACTGAAAGCCCAGAAAAAAAACCACACATCTGTGGTCAGTTAATCTCTGACAAAGGAGCCAAGATCATACAATGGAGAAAGGAAAGTCTCTTCAATAAATGCTGTTGGGAAAACAGGACAGCCACATGCAAATGAATGAAAGTAGATCATTATCTTCCACCATACACAAAAATTAACTCGAAATGGATAAAAGACTTGAATCTAACACTTGAAACCATAAAACTCCTAGAAGCAAATATACACAGTACAGTCTTTGACATCGGTCTTAGCAGCATCTTTTCCAATACCATGTCTACTCAGGCAAGGGAAAGAAAAGAAAAAATATACAAATGGGACTACATGGGACTAAAAGCCTTCTGCAAGGCAAAGGAAATGATGAACAAAACGAAAAGACAGGGCCGGCCCCGTGGCTTAGTGGTTAAGCGCGCGTGCTCCGCTACTGGCGGCCCAGGTTCGGTTCCCGGATGCGCATAGACGAACCTCTTGTCCGGCCATGCTGAGGCCGCGTCCCACATACATCAACTACAAGGATCTGCAACTATGACATACAACCATCAACCGGGACTTTGGGGAAAAAAAAAAGGAGGAGGATTGGCAATACATGTTAGATCAGAGCCGGTCTTCCTCAGAAAAAAAGTGGAGGATTAGCACGGATGTTAGCTCAGGGCTGATCTTCCTCACAAAAAAAAAAAAAAGGAAAAGACAACCCACCAACTGGGATAAAATATTTGCAAATCATATATCTGACAAGGGGTTAATCTCCAAAATATATAAACAACTCATACAACCCAACAACAAAAAAACAGATAATCCAATCTAAAAATGGGCAAAGGATATGAACAGACATTTTTCCAAAGAAGATATACAAAAGGTCAACAGACACATGCAAAGATGTATAACATCACTAATTGTTAAGGATATTCAAATCAAAGCAATGAGAGATCACCTTACACTTGTCAGAATGGCTATAATTCCCAAGACAAAAAATAACAAATGTTGGAGAGGATAAGGAGAAAAGGGGACCCTCACATACTGCTGGTGGGAATGCAAACTGATGCAGCCACCAAGGAAAACAGTATGGAGATTTCTCAAAAACTTAAAAATAGAAATAGCATACCTTTCAGCTATCCCACTACTGGGTATTTATCCAAAGAAATTGAAATCAACAATTCAAAGAGATTTATGCACCCCTGTGTTCACTGCAGCATTATTTACAATAGCCAAGACATGGAAGCACCCCAAGTGCCCTGCTACAGATGAATAGATAAAGAAGATGTGGTATATATACAATGGAATACTACTAAGCCAGAAAAAAAAGACAAGATCATCCTGTATGCAACAACCTGGATGGACCTTGAGGGTATGAAGTTAAATGAAATAAGCCAGACAAAGACAAATATGCCTGATTTCACTCATATGTAGAAGATAAACATACACAGGGATAAAGAGAACAGATTAGTGCTTACCAGAGGGGCTGGGGGCTGGGGGTTGTGTGAAAGAGTTAAAGGGGCACATATGCATGGTGATGGATAAAAGTTAGACTACTGGTGGTGAGTAGGATGCAGTCTATACAGAAATTCACAGATAATGAACACCCGAAATTACACAATGTTAAAACCCTTTATAATTTCAATAAAATAATTAAAAAAGAAAAAAAATAATTCATTCTTTTTTATGGTTGAATAGTATTCCACTGTGGGGATATACCACACTTTGTGTATCCGTTCACCAGTAGATGGACATTTGGGTTGTTTTCCGTTTTTGTCTACTATAAATTGGTTGTTATCAACATGTGTGTACAAGTCTGTGTATAGACATACGGGTTTATTTCCCTTGGATGGATTCCTAGGGGAGGAATGGCTGGGTAGACGTATATAATTATTAAAGATGCATCCAAGCTATTTTTCACCAGCACTCGATGAGAGTTTCAGTGACTTGACATCTTCAACAACACTTGCTATAGTCAGTTTTTTTAATGATAGCCATTCTCAAGTATGGTGGAATCTCATGATGACTGTCACTTACATTTCCCCAATGACTCATGTAGTGAAGGAGAAGGCAAGCCACACACAGACTGGGAGAAAACATCTGCAAAACATATCGCTAGAAAAGGATGTGTATTTTTAATATATAAAGAGGTCTTACAACCCAATAGTAAGAAGACAAGCAACACGTCATGGCTTACCAGCAGGCAGCAGATCAGGCCTGTGATGAGCACCAGGATTCCTGCCAAACAGCTGAGGATGAGGGCCCAGACAGGGTGGTCTGGGGAGACATGTGCTGGGGTGAGCCACCTCCTGTCATCGCCCCAAGGCTCCTGCTGACCCCACTGTGCCTCAACCATCCTTGACAAGGGTTGGCCAACTCTCCTCATCATCCAAGACGCTGTGCGCATGGTTCTCTTAGATGAGGCACAGCATCAAGATACTCGCCCCCTACCGTGGGCTGGGGCTTCCTGCAGGTTTACCAGGCTTATCAGTCAAGGTGTCGTCTCTATTGGGAGAATATTCTGGAAATGAATGAAATGGAGAAGGCATATGAATGTGTTTCACTCTTTTTAATTAAACATTTTAGACGCAGAAAAATAAACGGAACAGTCTCATAAACATCCATCATCTAATTTAACCATGTATATTCCATCTAATTAAAACAATATTTCATCAATGTATAAATTATTAACACTTGCCACCCTTGATTCATCCCATGTTTTCAATGAAATATTAAAGTCAAGTAGACATCATGATGTTTCACCCCATTTTAGTTTCCGTCTCTAAAAAGTGAGCACACTTTGCTACAAAATCCAAGACCATTATCACAGAACAAAAGTGTAATAAATTAAACCAAATTCATACCTCTGGGCACAGAGGACTGAATTTGGGCTGGACTTTCTTATGACGGCCGGGGGGAGAATGGGTCATCACAGTTGGCAAGCCTATGGGATCTCTCTAAATTTGTAAATTCCCACTCAAAAGTGTTCTTCCGTGCCTAGAAACACATTCATCTCCTTCTCCTTTATCTATTTGCTTAATATTCATTTTCTAGGATTAAGCTACAATGTAATTTCCTGCAGGAAGTCTTCTCTGATTTCCACCTGCAAGTATGAGTTTGTTCACATCAAATAATTGATAAATTTCAATTCTTTATTCTTGTTATTGCCAGCTACAACATAAACTCCAGGAGGGTAGGACACACAGCACCCAGTGGGCATGGAGGGAGGGGTGCAGGTCCCCCTACTTGTACCTCTATCCAGACAACCTCTTAGAGGTGTGCTGTCTGATATGCAGCAGCAACAAGTCTCTTTTTAAATTAACATTAATTTTAGTTACATAAAATACAAATTCTAGTACCTCAGTAACATTAAATATCAGTAACAATAAAGAACAGTCACAATACCATCCTTCGAGGACTCAACAGCCACATGCAGCTATGCACTGGACAGCACGGATAGAACATTCCACCACTGCAGAAAGTTCCAGCGCATTGGTGCTCATCTAGAGTGGGACTTGGCAAACTATATCCTGTGGATCAGGAACCACATGACCCCCAAACCAGTAAGTCTGCTTCACACACAGCTGGAGTCCCTCACTGACCATCTGGCCCAGTGGATCTCAGTGCAGAGATAAGGAAACAAAAGTCCAGAGAGGGGAGGTGATTAGTTTGAGGTCACAGAGCTGTCTAGGAGAAGGTGAGGGCCTCCTATACTACACTGGTGTCCTTTTCTCTCTCTCAATGGTGGGTAAAGACTGGGGGACTATGCCACCTCCTGCCAGCCTGAGAAAGTTCAATGATCTCTCAGTCCCAGGCATCCAGAGTCCCCAGAAAGGCCTCACTTCTTTTTCCAATGACCAGGGAGCCTTACCATCCCCAAGGACACTCTTCCTGTCCAGGGTCAAGTTCTGCAGCTGGGTAACATTCTGGGTCAGCCGCAGGAATTCCTCATAGATGGCAACTCTGTCCAGTCTCTGTACCAAGGCGGCAAGGTACACAGGGAGTCCACTCCAGTGTGGTTACTGTGGGGGACAGACCTGGAAGGGCACAAGGGATGAACAAGGGTGCCTGGAATTCTACCCTGATTCTAGATTCCCTGCTTCTGGGTCCTGTCCAAGAGGACTTTTTGCAATAATGTAAACACTTGTCTGCACTACCAAATACACTCATTATTAGCCCCATGTTGTTATCGAGCACTTAAAATGTGGCTAGCGTGTGTGAGTGAGGAACTGAATTTCTCATGTAATTTCATTTCAAGTAATTAATTTATAAATAAATAACTACAGGGAGAACATTTTTGAAACTTTGGAGTAAGGACTTCTGCAAATGCATAAAAACAATGAGAACACTGGTAAAAATGGTCGAAATCATCTTTTCAGAAGTCTAGAAATTAATCAAAGGCTTGTAAGAATCTGAGGAGGGTTTAGTGAAGACACACTGTGGAATCTTGATAAAGGGAGCAAACTTTGTGGCACTATAACTTGCACTATTCCCATCCTGCTCTCACAATATCCTCCATAACTTTGAAAGCCATCAGTCTCAGAACCATGGCAGCTGAGACAACCAGCAGCCCAGCAGCCATAATGGGTTTGGAGCTCTGAAAAGACACATCCCCATCGAACTCTCACTAGCTGACCTGCCTGGCAGCTCCCGGAAAAAGCCCCATGTTCAGGGCTTGTCGTTACTTGACTCAGAGCTTGCCCAGGGTGGAAAGTCTGTCCCCAAGGCACTTGCTAAAAACAATCAGTGCTAATTGTTTTCTACTGTAGTTGCCTGAGGGAGTGATACCAGCCGAGGCAGGCAAGAGGTGAGCCAAAATCTTAGAAGAAAAATTGGGGGAATGAGATGTCCACAGGGTGCTTTGAAAAGCTCCAGTGTATTTGTGGGCATCTAGAAGGCCACAAGGGCTCAGTGATGTGGCATGCCCAGGACAGACTTGAGAACGTCTGAATCTCTCATCTCTAGTTGGAGGGGTGGCTTAATATCTGAAAACTAGATTACGTAATACACCATATTAATAGAATAAGGGCCAATACCACGTAATCTCGACCATATATATAGAAAAGAATTTCACAAAATACAACGCCCTTCATCCCTAAAAAAGAAAACACTCAACAAATTAGGAATAGAAAAAACTTTCTCAACCTATAAACAGCATCAATGAAAAACCCACGGCTAACACCATATTCAGTGGTGAAAGACTCAAAATTTCCCCCTAAGACCAGGGACAAGACAATGATGTCTTCCCTCATCTCATATGTTAATCACAGGTACTAGAGGTTCTAATGAGGGCAATTAGGCAAGAAAAAGGAATAAAAGAAACCCAGATTGGAAGGGAAGAGGTAAAACTATTTGTTTTGCAGAGGAGAAGATATTGTATATAGAAAACCCTAAAAAATACACCCCCCCACACGCACAATATGTGAATCGTATCCCAACAGGTGTATAAAAAATTTAAATTGCCCCATGTGGTTAGTGGCTCCACTATTGGAGAGCACAGTTAGACTGCTGATATTTGTTGAAAGTCTCCAGAAGAGGAGGAGGAGGAGGATGCTGGAGGTTGGTGGCCCCAAATGTTAATGCTTTTCTCAACCCCCGAAAACCTATGGAAGGAGATGGTAGGATTAGCTGACAGGGATGTGGGGGAGAATGGGCACCATGTCAGTGACTTCCAGATCAAGGATGTGTCACAGGAGCTCAGAGCCATCAGCCACCAGCTCAGCCAATGCTTCCAATCTCCTCAACCTACATCAAGTCGGTGACCAGGCAGGAGTGGAATATGTCTCACAGCTGGCTGCCTCTGTAGAGCTTGGTGACCTAGAACAAATGCAAGGGAGAGTGGGTGAGATGGAGGTCTCCTGGGGATGCAGGGGGCCACTGGAGCCAGGGAAAGATCTCAGATCTTGGGGCAAGGGAAACCTGACTTCAAATCCTGGCTCTGCTCCTAACTCATTGTGTGATTTAGGCACAATACTCCCCTTTCTGAGCTTCAGTTTACCCACGTGAGAAATGAGGAAGGCAGCTAGGACATCACCTCTGGAAAGTGAGAGAACCCAGACACGCAGGGAAAGTGAAGGATTGAAACAATATTGTAACAGATGTAAGTCAGGCGGAGGAATGAGGGTGCCCTCAGGGCAAGGAGAGATGGGGGAGGGGAGACCCCACCTGGTCCTGCGTGTCTCTCTGCAGGGCGGTGTACTCCGAGCATCTGGGCTCCGGGTTACTGAGGTTCGAGCTGATGCTACGGAAATGCAGCTGGTGCTCTCTCTGCATGCATAAACTCCAGGGTGCAGAGCCTGGAGCCACCCATAGGAAGAGCAGACAGATGGAGACTCTCAGCTCCCAGCACAGAGGCATGGAGGCCCGCGGGATCAGGATGGTAGGTGCAGACAGTGTCCACACCGGTGGCTCCCCCATCCTTCTCAGGCCTGGGGAGAGAGGGACGTGGGGACTCTAAAGAGAGGTCCTGAAACCTCTGGGGTGGGGGCCAGAACAGGAAGGAGGAAATGGGAGGTCAGTGGGGAGACTGAGAGAGGGGTGGTCACAAAAGTGGTCATTTGGGGCAAATGCTCAGGGGAGGGTCTTACCTCAGGGAGACCAGTCTGCAACTCAAGGAGAAGAGGCCCAGGCTGCTCTTCTTGAACAAGGATCCAGCTGGGGAGGAAGAAGGAGGAGGATGAGAGGAGAGACAGGGGTTGGGGGAGGGGCTGGGTGGGATTTAACCCACCAGGAGCTGCTGGGACCAGGGTCTCACCAGGCTCTGCAGGACCCTCTCAGTGGAGTAGAATGTGGCTGAGCTGTTGCTCCTGTCTGATGAATACCAGAGGGTGGAGAGGGGGAAGGTGACTGTGAGGGTCTTCAGGTTGGGCCCCAAAGCTGCAAGACGAGAGGGAGAACGATGGCCATCACTGAGAGCTGGCCTGAGACCACACCAGAGTCCTGCACTCATTATCATCTGTCGTCTTCTCTCCCAGTGGCACCACCACCCACCCGTGTGGTCACACAAGTCAGAACCAGCATATCTGCTCAGCTCCTCCTCCCCCCCAGTAACATCAATTCACCTTGCACTCTGGTCCTCACATACACACCATCCCTGTCCTAGCTCAGGTCTTAATTTCCTTCACCCGGACCAACACCCCAGCAGGCTCACTGGATGCTCTGTCTAAAGGATGTTCTACATGGACTACTAGAAGGATCTTTCTGAAATGAATACCTCACTAGGGCCACAACTGCTCTAGTACCACCCATGGCTCCCTATGGCCTTCAGTGTTTAGTTCAACCTTCTTGACCTGGCACTCAAGGCTCTACTCAATCTGGCTCCTTCTGACATTTCAGTCTCATTTTATCCATCTACTGCGGGTTAAACATTATGCTTCTTGCAACCCACATTCGTTTCAATTCTCCCCATACGGCATGTTGTTTCTGGCCGGAGACTTTGCTCATGGAATCCTCTCTGCCAGGAAAACCCTTCATCCTCTATTTGCCAGGGTCCCTCCTACTCATTCTTAAAGACTCCATCCTGGTGAAAATTTCTCTAGTAAGCTCTTCCCCTCCAAATTATTCCAGGTGCCTCTCCCCGAAATATCCCACATTGTATTATAATGGTGTGTTAATTTCACAAGACTAAGGGCTCTCTGAGGGCTGGCCTTAGACTGAATCATTGGTACAATCTTTGTGATCAGCATGATTGCCATAAAATCAGAATTTCACACCCTGGATTCCCAGCTCCTGGATCACAACTGGCTCGTGGGGGAGTGGGGCCAGAGAGCTTCTCTTGGGAAGGAAAAGGGGCCCCCAGATACCTGTGGTGGCTTCTGGTGGCACAGGTGATGATCAAGTATGCAGGGACGTGGTGGCCGGCTCGGGAGCTGTGGAGAGGGCTGTCATCAGGGAGGGACAGAGTGGGAGGAGCCCCCAGGCTCACACGGGCTCCAGCACTGGCTGTCTCAGGACCACCATTCACAGGTGAAGCATAAATGAGAGTGAGGGGACGGGTGACTGTGCAAGCAGAGGGATGAGCAAGCCTGTGGATGAGAGGAGCCCAAGAGAGAGAGATAGGTGAACAAGAGACACTGAACTTGGAGGAGAGACAGATAGACAGGCAGAAAAATGGGCAGATGGATGGGATACCTGGAAAAGGAGGACCAAGGGCGGGGCTTTAGCAGAATTAAAGTGAAAACCGCGTGTGGTCAGAATGTGGTGGAGAACATGTCTGTGTCTAAGGCTTTCTCACACTGGGCTGGGACTCTCCACCAGAACCTGGGATAGAGAGAAGAGATGAGTTAGGGCACTTCCAGGTGCTTCCCTCACCAAGGACAGCAGGTGAAGGAGGACAAGTGCTCCCCAACCCCAAATGCAGATGGGACACAGGAGATCAGGGCCAGGAATACTCACTGGTGGTAGTCGGGGCCACGGCTCCATAGGTGTAACCTGTGGAGAGAAGGCGAGAGGAGCTGAGCAAGAGTTGGGGTGAACATAAAGAATTAAGGGAGAGGAAGGATGTAGGGACCTTTGTGGGAAAAGCAGAGAGGAAAGCAGCGGGGACGAGTGGAGGGGTGTTCAGGGGGAAGGCAACGAGATAGAAGGTGGCTGGACCCAGTGATCACACAGTGATGAGAAGACTGAACCCAGACCAGGAGAATAGAGAGATGGATCATAGCTCACTTTAGAGCAACGAAGGGAACACAGAACTCCGACTGGGAGAGAGAGTGTGGCTGTAGCACAGCCCCTCACCACTGACGTAGAGGCTGTCCCCGTCCAGGGTAAAGGAGCCCAGGTGGGTGACGCGCTAGGTCTCATGGCTTAGCTCCCAGTAGAGTCACTCTCTGTCCAGCCTGGGACCTGCGGAGGTCAGAGTGGAAGGTGCAGATGATGTCCACCCCAGTGGCTGCCCCACCCTTCTCAAGCCTGGGTAAGGAAGATCATGGGGATGTGGAATACTGAGCAGGGTCGTTCTGGGTGTGGAAAGCAAGAGAGGGGAAGGGAGGAGGCTGAGGGAGAGGCTGAAGGGGATGCTCTGATGCCTGCAGGGGCTCTCCTAGGTGTCTCCCGTGTCAGACAACCCCCTGACAAGTAAAGCCTGACTTCTTTTAGGATGTGGAGGGGGGCCTGTGAGTGGCAAAGAGGGGTGAACACACAGACCTAGGTGAGGGGGCACCTGCAGGTCTGCACGGACAGCAGTGAGAACAGTCAGTGCCCTGTGCCACCTGACACATGCAGGCAAGAAAGTACCGTTATGTTCTCTCGGTTCTACACTCCAAGGTCTTTTCTTTCTACTTCTTTCCTACTCCACAGCCATCACCCAGGCCTAGGGAACAATCATCTTATTCCTAATCTTATTCCCAGCACCTCCCATCTTGCCTATTAAGTCTTCATTCTTAACCATGAAGTCCATTTTAACCCACGTGCTTAGACCAAACGCTAATCACATCATCCTTCTACTCTCATCTCTCCAGAGTCTTCCCACGGGCCTTAGAACTGAGTCCCAAGTCACCCCTGATCTGGTCCTGCCTGTCCCCCCCTCGCCGGTGTGGCTCACACCCCTCCCCCTGTGTTGACTCGGCTCAGCCATCCCTCTTCTCAGTTCATGGACACACCAGGCTCTCTGCTTCAGGGGTGTCCTCATGGGGGTCCCTCTGCCTGAAACGCTCTCCTGAACACACTCCCACACCCTCACTCCAGTCTAACCCTCCGACCAGCTAAATCCAGTCCCAACACCAGCTCTCAAGCTAAATATCTGTCCTTCTCAAGAGGGCTTCTCTGCACCCTCAGTTTGATTCCCCTTGTGCCAAACTCCCACATCACTCTCATCATTAACTTTTCAAAATCCAAATTCCCAAATACAATATATATTCCATGGAGGTGGGACAAGGTCTCTCTGGTTCTCCAGGTCCCCGTGCATGTGTCCCAGGGCCTGGCTCATGAGATGAGGAACCATCCCGGTTTGTCTAGGACTGCCCTGGTTTGAACACTAAACGTCCTGTGTCCTGGAAAACCCCACTGTCCTGAATAAACGAGGATGGTTGGTCACCATAAATTATACACTCAAAGACTATCTATTGCATGACAAGCACACATTCCCTTCAAGAACATCACAGGAAAGCTAGAATGAAAAAGGCACACACACATACACACACAATTAGTAGAGGCCAACAACTAAATACAAAATTACTTAACAAGATTCTCTGCAACGTGAATCTTCAGACCGTTATTTCAGAAAAGTTTCAAGAAACAAAGTTAATTCCCTTTAGAAGACAAGGTGGAGAGGACAGTCTTTTTGGAGACTAGCGCCCTTCCCTGCAATCTACAGTGTTGCTTAGTACTCCTCCAAATGATTTGAAATGTCATAAAGAAAAAATGCTCAAAATAAATCTGGCTACTGGCAAATTCAATTTTACATTTGTTACTAATACAAAGAAGTTCCAATCATCTTTTTTCCTGAATGCTCCTTTATTTCAAACTTTTGTGGTGGATTTATAGGACTTTAGAAGTCAATTGAATGGGTCTAAGGAACGTTGCTGAGTATCGCTGCTAATATTTCATGGGATGTCTTCTAATACTACATACACACGCAAAACATTTCTGTTATTATACTATATATAAATCCTGACTTTTGAGTATTATGCAATGCAAGTAAATCTATATTTTCTACTATAATACACATTTTCAGTTATTTACGTTTGTTTCATGTGTTTTTATTTGCATATAAGTGTGCTTACTGAAATATTTACCACACAGAACCACACACAGCTTACCATCTTTCCATCCATCAAACATCAATAATATCTCTCAAGATACCCTCACTCTTAATGACTCCATGTGGTGACAACCTGAGCCCAGGAAAGCCCACTGGCAGGTCTTCTGCACAGCGGAGGCTGCCGGAACCTCTTGGTACCAGGTCCACAGGGTACTCACCTGGTCACACAGAAATCCATGGATCAGCGAGGACAGGTGGACCCTGAGCCTGGTTTCACCTCAAACTTGATCTCCACGGATGCTTCTCGTGTCTGAGGGGGGAAAAAAAGGCGCAAACAAGCTTTTGAGGCCTTTTATAGGATGTTGGATGGAAAGTTCACCCCATTCACTTTTCTTTTTCGTATTTACTGATTTAACTGTAACCGTTGGTTGTGACTGGATTTTCCCGATTCCTATCCAGCCACCTGCTGCTCCCAGAGATGGGAGAAAGCAGCTTCGTGCTGTGTGCACTTGAGTCGCTCAACTCACTTGGCTGGACAGAGACTTTTTGGTGACTCTGGACCCTTTAAACAAGCTTGTCATTTAGGGACCCTGTAAGTGACTCGCTGACTTGTCAACAATTTCCACATTTCATTCAGGGCTCGGGAGATTTTCAGGCCCTGGAGCAGGTTTCCCAACCTCGGCACCACTGACATTTGGGGCCGGATAATTCTCTGTCGGCCGTCCTGGGCCCTGGAGGATGCTGAGCAGCATCCCTGCCTCCCCCTCTAGATGCCAGGAGCGCCCCATTTGTAACAACCCAAACACCGTCTGCAGACGCAGATAAGCCCCCTGGGGACAAAATCACACGGAGGACGATGACGGGGACTCTGAGGAAGGGACGACGGCGCCCGGAGCCAGGAGGAACAGCAGCATCAGGCGCCCTGAGCGAACAGCCCGGGGGAAACGGGGCTCCGGGAGGACAGAGGGACGCTGGGCCCTGACGAGGCTGCCCCTGGCCCAGGCCCCAACCTGGACCACGACTGGATCCGGGACCGCCCGCCGCTCACCGAGCCCCGGTCCTTTGGGCGAACGTCCACGGGAATGTGGTCCGCGCCGAGAAGACGGAACACACCACGCAGAACGCCAGCTCCATCCAAGGCGCCGCCCGCGCTTCCGGTTCCGGTCTTGGGCGGTCGTTCGGGGAGGACGAACGTTTGGGGGCTGCGGGTTGAGGCGGCGGGCGTGGCGATGCCGCGCACCCCAGCCTCGGGGGAGGTGTCTAGTTTCTAGAGTGAGTGAGAAGCTGGAAAGCGGGCTGGGTCAGCACCAGGGACAGGGACAAAATCTAAGGGAAGGGCTGTGTTTGGGAACCAGTTCTAAGGGCGGTCTGTGGGCGGGGACAAGGCTGTGAGTGACAGCAGGCTGGGGAGGCGGTTCTGTGGGCGGGAAAAAGGGTGCGGGCAGGGCCATGAGCCCGGACCAGGCTGTGGGCGGGGACGAGGTTGTGGGCGGAGCCAGGCCCGAACGTTGTGGGCGGAGACCAGTTCCAGGGGCAGGAAGAAGCGGGCGTGTGGCTGGAATAATTCAGGCAGACTTCACAGGGGGAGGAAATCAGCTCCAGGGTCGGGGCTGGAGGCGAGGCTTTCCGTGGACCCCTAGACTGTACAGGTAGCTGGATGTTGAACAGCTGTTCTTCATTCCTTTCCCCACCTTTACACAGCCTCATAGAATGATGTGCCCATATTTAGAATTCTATATATTTTGTGCGTTTGCTGTTCTTAATTTTATTTAAAAATTGGATCATATATTCACATTTCTCTACAACTTACTGTTCCAAGCCAGTAGATAAGGATATAATGCTATTTTAATTTTAAAAATCTGGGGGGAGGGAGGCCTACGTCGTAGGTGCACGTATAGGAAAACTTCAAAGAGTGGTGTAAAGTCAATAAAATATTCTCACTCTACCACTGTCTCCCGGTACTTTTGCACAGAGATAAACATCCTTTCCTCCTCTATCCTTCCAGACATACTGCGTATATGTGGGACTGTGTATATGTTCAAGCCCAAAAGGGATGTCCCCAAGCAAAACCTGAAGCCCATGAATTGTCTCATGCATCAGAAGTTAATGAGAAGAGATTTAATTTTCTGGGGGAAGGAGATGAACCAGTGATGAATCCATAGGAAGACAACAAAGAAACAAGAGACTTTTACCATTTAAAAGGTCAAAGGAAAAAGTGAGAAAGAAAATGTATTCATACTATCTGACGTAGCACATCTCTGGATAAGATTCATATGCTATAAAATGGTAAACGCTTATGTCATAAAACAGTAGACATTGAATTTTGATTTATCCTAATTCATTAAATAGTTATATTGGGCAAGGGGAATTATGTTTTTAACATATGTAAGAACTCTTCATGCTGATTTTTTCAGAGAAGAAAGAAACTATAAATAGTCAAAATCTGAAAAATGAAAACACTGTATGAGTAGCTAATTTAAAAATATAGATTTTTCAACCAGAAAATTAAAGAAGTTTTTTTGGAACCAGAGTCAAGAGTGGGGATGGTAGCTTTTCATTATAAGGCTTGGAGTATTATTTGAGAGATGTGCATATACATACACACACACGCACACACACGGGAGCCTGAATTTGTATTCCAAAGGGATCTTCTAACTCTACAAAGAATTTGTAAAAAAGATTCACTTTATAACAGTAGAACATATTTTGAAAACTACAGACTTCAAGCATTAAAAAAGCTGTCATCATCCAGGTGGAAAGATGAATGGGGCATCACTTTCCAACCCACATGGTGATAAGCATTTTACATACACTACTCTTGAGTTTTCTCACAGCAACTCATAAGGAAGATGGTATTATCTATCTCCATTTTGCAGATGAGGAAATTGGTGACAGCATATTGCTAAAATTTTCATATAAGTTCTCAATAGATATTGTTTTATGTTAAAATTGTTTATTGAATTTTCTTTTCATTAATAAAATGATATGTGTCACTCTTACAAATAAGCAAAGGCTGTGTAAAAACAATTTAGCAAAACGACAGTTTTCTTTTGATATAATTAAATATAACAATCACTTTATTATTTTTCTGCTCTCTGTCTCACATCTACGAAGATACTTCCTATCCTAAAGGCTTACTAGAAATCTCTACTAAAAATCAAGAATCAGGGAATACCCATATTATGCAAGGTTCCTGAATACATGCAAAAAAGCCATTATAACAAATTTTTGTACAAAAATCTTAGATCATTCATGAACTGATAACAACACAAATCATGATTAGGCAAGGTATTTCTGTAGAATGACAAATATTTAAACTTTAGACATTTAGAAAGTTATGTCATTACAATAACTAATGTGTATAAGAAGAATTTTTTCAAACTCACTAAGTGCCAGGAAATCATTTGACAAAATGCACTGCAATATTATTCACAATAGCCAAGAGATGGAAACTACCTAATTGTGCATCCGTGGGTGAAAGGATGAAGAAAATCTGGGGCATCTATTCAATGGAATATTATTCAGCCTTAAAAAGGAAGGAAATCCTGTATTCAGAATTGCTTGCCTGGATCATTTCAGTAGCCATGTGCTTTCTTCCTTAGTACCCTCTGATCCATTTGCCAACCAGGAATCAGGATGATCCTCACAATGTAAGCTCCACGACCTCTAATGGATCCCTAAAAGAGATTTTGGAAGTGGACTGCCTGGGTACCAGCTGTGTGACCTTGGTCAATTATATAACCTCTAATATTCCTCATCCATACAATAGAGGTTAATAGTATTGTCTCCATGGCATTATTGTGAGGATTAAATGAGTGAATACATGTCAGATGCCTAGAATGTGCCTGGATTATGATAAGGCATCATGAAAAATTTAACTGTAATTATAACCAAATTAAATATTGTGATGGCCTATTAATTAAGTTGAACCATATGAAATTTCTAATATTCAACCATTTTGACCCATTATTATTGTTGAATAAATGATAAAACTCAGTCTAGGCAGGTTGTGTAGAGTCAAAAAGGATTGGATAAATGAAAATATTATTAGAAAAAATAAGCTGAAGTAGATTGCTTTGCAATTTACAAAGCAGTTTCTCATACTTTGTTTCATTTAATCTCTATAGAATGCTTTTCAGGGTATTATTACCACTGTCTCTGAAGGAGTAACTGACTTTCCCCAAATCACACTACATTAAATAACACAATTAGAGTGGAAACATCATTTCAAGTATAAATCCCATATGATATTTTGTTTCCCCTTCATAATATCATCGGTCCTCTCAAGAAATTGATGAAATAATGCTGATTCATAGGAACTTAGTCTTAAAGAGACATACTCTCAGATGAAAAACACTATGTCTTTAAAACAGGGGTGTTGCGAGAAGAAACTTGGGACCAATGCTTTCTGGGTTTTCAAGTCCATGATTAGACTTCTGGTAAACAGTCAAAGAAGGGAAAGGGTGAAAAATAGTCCAGAATGAAAAAAGTTTGACATATATGTAACTTTATTGATCACCTCAAGTTTCTCTTTTTCTTTATGTTCTGTGTCACCCTACTAGAATATAAAAGCTCTTAGGGTAGATGACTGCTATCGTGCAGCAAGTGGTAGGCGCTGAGTAAATATTTATTAAAGGAATGAAAGTGGCCTTGAATACATCTGCTCTTTACTCACCAGAGAACAGCCCCATAGCAGGCAAATGGCATCATTAACAAAATTTTAAAAATCATATCCTTATTAGCTCGTAACCATGGATACAAGGCTCCCATTTATTTCATACTTTCTAAGTACTTCAGCATTCTGCTATATTAGGGAGTGTTTCCACAGCCTTGCTGTAAAATAAAGCAAGACTTTTTGGCCCATTGATTGCTGTTTCCAGCAGGGCCCATCTCTATACTTACCTCTAAACAATGAACTATAGATTTGTTATCCCAATGAACAGCGATTTGGTATGGAAACTATTTTATCAGTGTCATGTGAAAGTAGACATTTGATATGTCTTTAAGGGGTGATATGGATAATAATGTTGATGCAGAAGAAGACAAGTGAAAATTCTCTCTGGTCTTTGTCAAGTACATCTGGGTGAAGGGTATCTTGTTGTCACTGGATTTCAGAACTCAAAAAGACTCGTCCAACTCTTCATGTTACTGGTGAAGAAACTGAGGTCTAAAGAGGTTGAGAGATTTGACCAAAACTAATCCCTGGGACTAGAGAAAGATCCTCTGATTCTCAGCTGGCCTCATTGTCATAAGATCTCCAGCTCCAAACAACCAAGAGAAGCAAGTCTGTTGATTTCCAGGCAGAAATGATTCCCCTTCACGTTTTTACTTTTTCTCCCTTAGATGCCTGCTCTGCCCTGACAAGGAATTTATCTGATGTTTACGCTAAACTTAAGAAGAGGAAAATGCTCCTGGAAAACACTTGTGATTCAGTGTGGCACTGGCGAGCACAGTCATGAAAAAGTGAGAATCAAAAGAATAAGAGGTAAATAATATTAGAGAAGAAGAGAAAATCTATTATTTTAGTGGGACGTAACTTATAAAGTTTAGAACTGGTAAATAAGTGCAGTAATGTATAAGGAAGCTAGATTCATATATGAAATATCAAAAATACTGTTACATGAGCAAGAATTAGTTTAAACATGTAAATAATTATTCCATTCATAAGAGCAATGAATTATTTAAGATGAGTAGTGAAAATAATTGGAACTACACGTTAGTTATATGAAGAAGATTATAAAGAGATACAAAGCCTGTAAAAACTCTGATTAAATGGAGAGATATACTATACTTGTGATTGAAAACAGTGTTTCAAAGATATAAGTTTTCAAACATTATTCAGCTTCCATATGCTTCAAATCAACTTTTAAAATGATGTAGTGTTTGTTTTATAGACTAAAAGATATCCATTTGTAAAATAAAACGCTGGAACTTCAACTAACATTATTCACAAGTAAATCATTCCAAATGGATTATAAGGGCTAAAATTAAAAGTAAAAATTCCCCCACGTATAATAGTAGTGGATGACAGTATAGAAGAATATCCATAATCTTAAAATTAGTGAAGATATTCTTAATATATATGCTTAAAGATGTCTGGTTGAAAAGAGGAAGGAGAAAAAGTAAAATGGAACGTGATATGGTCTCTGATTTTCTTTCAGAGACTTAATCTAGAGAAGAATATTCCAGTCTACGATATTGGATAAAGAAATAGAAATCTGTGATAATTACACAAATACTGAGATGACATATATAAATGGTAGCATAATTTATCAGTTAGTTTCTGCTGTATAACAAACCATCCTAAAATTTGGTGGCTTCAAATAAGAATAGTTGATTTTTTCTCAAGATTCTGTGGGTTAACTGGGCAGTTATTTTGATCTGGACCTATTGGTGGCTCAGCTAGGATTGGCTGGTCTAGGACGGCCTTACTCACATATCTGATTGTTGACTTGAAGTCACCTGGAGTAATGGAGATGTGCAGTCTATCTAGACTCATTCACATATTGATGGCCTCAGGCTTCCCAAGGGCAGCCAGAGAAGGACAAATACCAACAATGAGCAAGTGTTTTTCAAGCCTTTGCTTATGTCATTTGCTAATGTCCCATTGGCCAAAGCAAGTTACAAGGCCAAGTTTACCCAGAGTCAACGTGGGATGCTACGACCAAAGAGACAGTGGGAGAGGACTAATGTGTGGCCATTTTCGCAATCTTTCACACATAATTTTAGAGGAGAATTAGTATGAATGTTTGTGTATTTGTTCATTTGAATGCCCGAGGAAAATTGTACAAAGCCAAAAGTAACGTAAAGCAAAAAATTAAGTGGAGATGTAAGGTAAGTTTAGTTGGTACTTAAAGTGGGTCTGCACAAATGTGGTAGTTTATTTTTCAAGTGTAGGCAAGTTCTTGTGACCTATGAAAATAACTTACATTTCGATTATTTTCTCGCTGAGTGTGTTTTATTCATTAACACATTTGATGTGTTTCTCTCTGGCCTTAGGAAAATAATGTAGCACTTGGGAGCAAAGATGCAGCCTAATAGCCCCACACTGGAGGCCAAGATGGAGCAGACATCCACGGCCACCATGACCTTGCCCGTGG
The DNA here is from genome assembly GCF_020826845.1 of Diceros bicornis minor. Classification (NCBI taxonomy): domain Eukaryota; kingdom Metazoa; phylum Chordata; class Mammalia; order Perissodactyla; family Rhinocerotidae; genus Diceros; species Diceros bicornis. The sequence goes on along the minus strand of NW_026691132.1, from coordinate 339,856 downwards.
TGCTGTGGTAGATGGAGAGGAAGGTGACCCAGACACTGCAGAACACCAGCATGCTGAACGTCAGGAACTTGGCTTCATTAAAGGTGTCAGGCAGGTTCCGGGCCAGGAAAGCCACAGTGAAGCTGCCCAGGGCCAAGGAGCCCAGGTATCCCAGGACACAGTAGAGTGCAGTGACCGAGCCCTTGTTGTGCACGATGAAGATGTGGCGGTGTTCAGAGTGTGCATCTGTGTCAATGAAGGGAGGAGAGGTTCCCAGCCAGATTCCACAGAGACTCAGCTGGATAAAGGAGCAGATGGGAATGATGAAGTTAGGTTCCTCTGACACCAACCACTGCCTCATCCTTCTCCTTGGTGCAGTGACCTTGAAGGCCACAGCCACAGTCATAGTTTTGGCCAAGACACTGGAAACAGCCACAGTAAATACAACTCCAAATGTGATTTGTTGAAGAATGCAGGTGGCTGTCTTGGGACGACCAATTAAGAGTAAGGAGCAGAGGAAGCAGAGTGTGAGGGAGATGAGCAGGATGTAGCTGAGAGTCCGATTATTGGTCTTGACTATGGGAGTGTCTTGGTGCTTCACAAAGACCCCCAGGACCACAGCTGTGAGGACAGTAAAGCACAGAGCTGTGCAGGCCAAGGCCATCCCCAAGGGGTCCTCATAAGCCAGAAAGGTCACAGCTTTTTCGAGGCAGCAATCTCACCCTCTGTTGGCATACTGATGATCTGGACACTTCACGCACTGATCCATGTCTGGGGAGAGATGCAAAGTGTCCTCAGCCCAGGTTCAGTCATTCTCTCTCATTCGCATGCCCCCAAAGAAGGCATTGGGTAAGTTTAGCCAATTATATTCCTTTGTTGCTCCAGGCACCAAATAACAGAATACTCTGCAGAGAACCATTCCCAGTTAATACTGCCCATCTTCTTTCTGGTTAAGTAAACAAAGCTATTATCCTTCTCAATATTTATCTTGCATATTCATGAAAGCACTTTTTTCTCAGCAGAAAATCTAATGTCCTCCCTGTCTCTCTGAGCTATACCGCTGTAAGCTATGGCTTAGATTTACTCATTCAATGAGCAAGCAGTTATTGGAAAACCTCCATGAGCCAGATAATATGCTACATTCTAGGGAAACAGAGATGACTAAGTCATAGACCTCACTCCTCGGGAGTTTCAAAATGAGACCATTTCTACCATTTAAAATGTTCTCCAAAACATTTCATCTTGATTTCACTTCCACCACTTCTGTTAAGATTTTAGTCACTTCTCTCCTATGTTATCATAAGATCTTATTACTCTGGTTCCCTGCCCTTGTCCTTTATCACAAGTGATACTTCTACATGTATGTGGGATCATGTTTATCCTCCATTAAAAAATCCGACAAACTTTTAGGAAGACCAAAAAGACTGTATAACCTTGGTCTTGCCTACCTCTACTACCTCTGCTCTGATTTTTAAGATTCCCAAATCTTCATGTGGTTCCGAAACTGTTCTGTGCCCACTCATCCCTGCAGGTATCAATATATGCTTTTTCCTTCTACAGGGACATTGCTCCTTCCTCTTTACGTCCCTTTAAATTCTCTCACTTTTCACGTTTAGAACTACAATCTGCCTGATAAGGTTTTCTGTGGATGGTGTGAGTTAGGGTTGGCGAGTCATTGTCTTCTCCATGAAAACAACCAATTTACCCAACATGGTTTATTGAAAAGGCTTTCATTTTCCCACTCTTCCTCAGTGTTTCCTTGTAAATCAGACGTCTATACGTGAGTCCCTATATGAACAGCTTGTATCTGAACTTACCATTTGGTTCTGTTGATTTTCTTGTTTATCGTCTTGATGAACCTCCTCTATTGTGATGCTGTAATACTTGATGTCAGGTAGAGTAAGTCCTCCCACTCTATTCTTTGTCTTCAAGATTTTCTTAGCTAAATTTTTCCTTTATCATTTCCATAAGAATTGTATCAATTGTAATCTCCACAGAGTGGGTCATCATTTTAGCTGCAATTTTGTGGAAGCTGTAGATTAATTTGGACAGTTTTGATATCTGTAGAATTTTGAGTCTGTTCAGTCACGAATTTGATTTATCCCTCCACTTCTTTCAGTCTTCCTCCATTTTTCTAAATGCTGTTCTATAAATTTATGGACAGAAATCTTTTGAAAATCTCATTAAAGTTATTTCTAGGTACTTCATACTTTAAGATGTTGTAAATGTCATTTTTTAAAATTTAAATTTTGAATGCTTATGACGGGTAGATGGAAGCAAAACTTTCTATATTAACCTTGTATTCAGCCACCAATAAACTCAGTTAATCCATTAATTTATATGGTTTTACATTTATACCATAATATCATCTGAAGATAACATCAATTTTACTTCTTCCTTTGAAGTAAATTATTCCTTTTATTTCTTTTCCTGCCAATATTGTATCAGGCAAGACCTCCAGCATAACGGCTTATAGAGGCAGTGATGTTGAACATTCTTCTCTTATCCTTGCTTTCAACAGTGCACCATAAAGTTCCATTCTGTGAATACTGTGTATGGGAGTAAGAGAGTTTCCTTTTGTTCCTGATTTGGTAAGTATTTTATCTGTTGTTGTTGTTTGTTTTAAAATATGAATAGGTGTTTAATTTTACTAGTGTTTCTTACAGTTATTGAGATTATTATTTCTCTTTTTTCAGAGATTAGTGTACTGAATTACATTGCATGAATCTAATTTGGTCATGATATGTCCTTCTTATAGCTAGATATAGCTAGATTGGGAACCTTGATTTGATTTGATTTTTTTTTTTTAGGATAAATGAATTTAATCCAAGAAAGAGAGTGGCCTGTAATTTCCTTTCCTGCAATGATTTTGGTAGATTTTGGTACCAATGTTAATCTCGTCTCTCAAAGTGAGTCAAAAAGTTTTCAGTTTTTCCTATTCTCTGGAAGAGTTTGAGTAGATGTATATTATTTTTTTCTTGAATATTTGGGCAGATTCATCAGCTTTGTACCAAATAAATAGCTTACAATAAAATTTTGTAGGAATGTTTTAAAGGATGGTCTCAATTTCTGTAATAGGTATGGCAATATTCAGATTTTTCATTTTTTCTTGAGGCAGTTTGGTAACTTTTATTTGCCTAGAAATTTGTGAATTTCCTCTAAATTTTCATTGTATCAACATGATGTTATTTATGTTTTCTTCATGTTAAAAATTTTCCATATGATCTGTACAGATCACTCCCTTTTCAACCTTGGTATTATTTTGTTGCAATTTTTCTCTTTTTTTGAACACTAGTACTAGGATTTTATTGAGCATATTTGTCATTTATTAGAATCTAATTTAGTTTTATTTATCTTTTTGATGTTTGTCTTTTATTTTGTTAACACTTCCTCTAATATTTATCATTTTGTGTTTTCTCTTTTCCTTGTGTTTACTTTTCTCCTCTTTTTCTAGTTTATGATGAATGCTTAGAACTTAGAAATTCAACCTTTCTTTATTTAAATATATACAATAATATATAAATATATATAATCTAGCATTATACATTTCTCTTTAAGGATAGATTTAACTCCACCCCATAAGATTTGATGAATAGTATTTTTAATTGGAAATACATTCTAATTTCCATCATAGTTTACTCATTAGTCATCGGTTGTTTACAAGTATATTTATTAATCTCCAACCATGTAGGAATTGAAGTTAGTGGACGTAGTGTTCTTTAGATGTGCATATGGAACATATACCCAAACTTACCACACGCCAAATGTGCACGTGGAAGCTTTATCCAAATTGACGATATGCCAGACTATATCATCAATCTCAGTACATTTCAAAAAAATTGAAATTATATAAAAGATGTTGTGAAATTAAGCTTCATATTAATCACAAAAATAAAATTAGATAATGCCAACATTGAGGGGATTCCAGCATTGCACCATTTAATATCATAAATCTGAGTAATTCCAAGATGTTAATTATTGTATGAAAAATCTTCAGTGTTGGTTTTCTGTCCCTCTTCTATTTCATGACCCAACTCCCAAACCCACATTGTCTGTGTTCTAGTCATGTGGAACCTTTTCTCAGCTCCCTAGAATATTAAATGCAGGGCTAATTTGCCAGTTTTTGCCATTTCTAAGAATTCCACCAAGAATTTAATCCGCTTTCATTAGTCTGATATAATACTAATGCTACTGCCTCTGTGAAGAAGTCCATGACGCTTCCCTCCCCACAAACATATATACTATCACTTATTTCATCCCATGGGTCTCTGCATACCTATATTGCAGCCCTATGTCACCACCTTGAATTTGCATCACTGCATGTTGTCTCCCCTACTCACCTGTGAACTCGAGGAGATCAGAAACCAAGCTGTACCATAAGCTCACTGTACACCATGGAAATACTTACTTCTTAAATCAAACACAACCTTTCTGTGCTCCTGCTCTGTGCCAAGAACAGCACCAGACACTGGAAAAATAAGGATTTGTTCAATGTGATCTAAATGTAGCTTTAAAGAAGATGAAAAGTAAGGACTTACAATACCATGTGTTAGATTCCATGAGAGAGATTTAAGTTAGTTACTGTGGAGTGGTCATAAAGGGTTTCCATGAGATCATAATGCCTGCAATGATGTTAAAATGAGACAAGCAAGCTAGTTCAAGGTAGAGAGAGAGGGTATCATTTTGGGAGGAAATATTATTGGCTATAAAAGTTAAATTACTAAATGGAGGAAGGCAACATTTTGACCCTGCAGTCCTCATCAAAGCTTTTTCCTTTCTTTGGGAGAACGGTGCATACAAAAGAGAGGTGGAGAGCTAGCCCTGATAGCCTAGTGGTGAAAGTTCAGTGCTCACCACTTCGGTGGCCCATGTTGGTTTCCCGGTCATGGAACCACACCATCTCTCTGTGAATTGCCATGCTGTGGTGGTGGCTCATATAGAAGAACTAGAATGATTTACAACTAGGATATAAAACTATGTACTACGGTTTTGGGGACAATAATAAAAGAGCAAGATTGGCAACAGATATTAGATAGCTCAGGACAAATGTTTCCCTTCAAAAAAAAAATAGAAGTGGAGAATGTCGCTGCAAGGCATATACTCACCTATCTCATTGGAAATCACATTCTCTGGGCTGGGAATGCAAGCAAAACAACAGGCAGCCTTGCTCTCTTGAGGGCTCTTCCTGAATCCCGGACTGCAACTCTCACTGCATACAGAGTGTGGAGTCTGGAGAAAATCAGATAACACTTGGTAACAGCTGTGACTTTTAATTTTCAAGTAACTAGAGTGTTTTAGAGTATTGGGCCTTAACAAACTTAATCTTGAAATATCTAAATCCAATTCATTGGTTGGACACCATGCTTATTATATGATATAAAGCACTGGTACACCACAGAAATACTGTGGGTTTGTTTCCAGAGCACCGCAATAAATCAAATATTACAATAAAGTGAGTCACACCAATTTTTTGATTTCCTAGTGCATAAAGAAGTTATGTCTGCACTATACTGTAATGTACTAAGTGTGCAATAATATTATCTCTAGAAAACATGTACATAACTTAATTTTTTAAAAAAAATATTCCTGAAAATTACTAACCACCTTCTGAACCTTCAGCAACTTACAATCTTTTGCTTATGAAGGTCTTGCTTCCATCTTGGATTGTTGGTAAATGAAAAAATTACTTCAGTTGGAAGTGAATTGTTAAATTCCCATATGTGGTCCTTTATGAAGCTCTGAGGGGACACAAAACCCCAATAAGATTTTGGTTATTCATGTGTGGTTAAGTAATTGTGATTGGGTTCAACCCACCTCAGTAATTCCTGTGTCCCACTTTATCACCTCCTCAGATAAAGACAATTCTTGACCACGTGGAGCATGTTGGGAATATTCTCCTACTTTCACCTTAAGTCCAAGACCTTCGGGAAAATTCCAAAAGTTGAGAATGGTTTACTCTGAATCTGATTTTCCTTCATCAGCCAAATTCACTGAGTCACCAACAGGATTGTTAAATTCTATGTTCCTCAGAAAGGGGTGCAGCTAAAAGAGACACATCATCCTGTGGTGAAGTGGGCCCGGGTGTTAAAGAGAAAAACCCTGAATTGGAGACAGCCTTTCATTGTCTGTAATCCTTGCTTCATAATGTACCTTTATTACAAGTATCCAAAGAAGTAAAGCAAATGATATCATACGGAGAACTAAAATATAATGTTTCTAAAATATCAGTTAGTTTCAAGAGAAAATGCCTAAAGACAAGAATATCAAGATGATCAATGGTGATAGGATTCAGACAAATCTTGAGTACAAAGTCCAATCTAGCCACCCTCATGCACTCTCTGAATTTTCCCAGACCATCAATCTGCAAAATGATGTTAGCAATACCTAAAGTTGTTGCAGAATTAAATAAGATCATTTATGTAAAGTATTCACTATGATGTTCAGCACCAGATAGACACATAAAGGGCAAGTTCTCTTCTTGTCATTGAGGAGCTTCATGGGAGAAGACAGGATATTCCCTATTGAAACGTTAGGCAGGCAAGATGTTGGGATCCTTTGAAAAACAAAGCATTGATATTGACTCATAGCTCACTTCCTCGTTGCCACTAGAACCTTCTTGTAGATGATTTACTACCCAGGACTAGATATACCTCCTAAAGAGTGAAACAAGTACAGAAACTCTTGTGCTTTTCTTGGAGAAAAAATCCTAACTGCTTGGTTTGAGCACCTGTGGAACCATAAGAAAGTCACTTTTACGAGTGTACGTTCTGTTAAGTTGAAGAGACTTTACCTGCCAGGGACAAAACACCAGACCTTCCCACTTCGCATTGACTGCATTTCTGCATGTTGAAGAAGCATCTTGTGAAGGTTCCAGGCCACAGCATACACAGCATTTTACATACTGTAACTCAATTCACTCATGCTTGTGTCAAAAAATCTGCCAAAGCAGCCATCCTAAGGAGGCATTAGGTGGACAATTCTCCAGTGTTTTTCAGTAAGACTCAGAAGTCGTGCAAGGAATAAAGGGAAACCACAACATAGTGAGGTAAATGTCTTCTGGATATTTGGAAGGGTTAACTGTCTGGATAAAATTTTCAAAGCCAGGAACCTCACTACGGTGGTGTGAAAAAATGATAGTCCCATGGAATAAGTCAAGGATGAAATCTCTCTCACTGTGGATAAAATCCCACTCTGATGTCGTGACCCAGACTTTCCATATCACTAAATACTCCCAAGTAGAAAAGCTCAAGGTTATGAGAGAGTTGGCATCACCAGAAATGATAACCACATTCCCTTCTGTTTCCTCTACTTGGAAATTGTATGGCCATGTCCTTGAGTAATATGACTTTTCAGTCACAGGAATCTTTTCCACAAAGGCTGCACAGATTCCATTCCTGTCCATCTCTCCTCTCAAGTCTGAGAGAAACACAACACCTTTCTTGTCTTCTGAGATGACCAGCCCTATCCAACTCCAATTGAAATGAAGCAGCAAAGAGTCCATGCAAATGGTTAGAGATGTGTCCCTGGGGGCCATCTAATAGAGAGATGGAAACTGCTCATCATCATTCAGGGTAAGCTCAAAAGGACCATAGGCAAGCTAAAACGAAAAGACAATTGGAAGCAATATGAGGAAGGAGATTGGCAAAAATCACGCTCTCAGTCCTGAAGGCTGTTCAGCAACACCTGGAGTGGTAGAAGGGGACACTTGCTCATTTCATTTTCTAATCATTTTCCACTCCCTGAAAGCTTTCTATAAAATAAGATCAGTCAGAGTTCCAGGAAACTGCTTTATCTCCTTCCCCCTCAAACTTCTCTCTACTCTAAATAAAGGAAATGTCATACTTCATCGAGGTCCTGTACACGGATCCTTTGAGATCATATCCTTTGAGAGATGCACAAACCCAGTCTCCTCCTTTCTTCCTTTTTAGGCCCCTGAGAATGGCACCAAAGGAGACGTGGTTTCATCTCTCCCCATCCCACCCAGTCTTACATGTGGAAATTTGTACAGTTCCAGCAGTGTTCCAATCTGGGCAGAAATTGCCCAGGTGGTTCCTGTAAGGACCGCTAGAGACTTACTCTCTCTCCTGCAGTCGTAATTAGGGATGTCCTTGCCCAACCCTGAGAGCCAAATCAGGGAACTCTCCAATGTCCTCGTTTCACTGGGTAGGGCATTATAGAGATCAAATCCCAGAGACATGTTGGGCAAGATATGAGGGTTCCTGTTGATTTCCTCAATGGCAAAAACCAAGGACAGAACATACTGGTAGTTCTTGTACTGAAACCTGCATAGACGGATGAGGATCCTTAGGGAAAATACTCAAAATGATTTCCTTCAAATGCAATACAATGACTTTATTAAAATGAATTTGCTATTGACTCGAATGTCTGTGGCAACAGATGACACTCTTGAAGCCTTAGAATTTGTAACTAAAGAAAATAACATGACTCCAGCTGTGGAACGTCCTTACTGAATTCCACACTCATGAAAGAAACTGGTTAAATACACAGAAGAAAGTACAATGAATGGAAAAACAGATCACATTCAGAGTAGACTTGTAAATGGTTCTTTGGCTCAGGATCCAAAATGCTTGCTAATATGAGCACACCATTAAATCCTTCCTAGAAGAGCAACAATATTAGCATGAGATTGGAGAAAGCCCTGAGGAGGAAGAATAATTGTAACTGGAAGATACGTGACAAGCATAGACGCATGACATGTGCATGTTGAGAATGGTGCAACAGAAGGCTATCAATCAAATTGCCTAAACCTCTGTCCCCTCAAACCTGTGCGTCTGCCACCATCAAAACCAGGAAACTAAGGTGAACTTCAGAGATCCAATGAAGGAGCAATCATCAACAGGCAGGAACAATTGAAAGAATCAAGAAGGACTGAAGGGACTAGAAACACTTAGGAATCTAAGAGAGAGAACATTGTCAAGTTTAAAAAGCTTCTCATCCATTTCTTATTTTAAAAATATAAAATTAAAATTAATCATTAACGTCTTTAATGGTACCTATTCCTGATAGCCCATATTGTCTTCATCTTTTCTACAGACATTCTAAACACAAATAACACCTAGGCCAAAGAAAATTCTCTGCATTTCTATTCCCTGGGATTTGTAATAGCATCAAGAATAAAATAGAGCAGTCACTTGTATTTATTTCAAGTGTTCTATTATTTGAGGATTGATTAGTACCCTAGTTCATGCTCACTGCTTGTTAATGCTCCCCATGTCCCTGTGAAGAATAGGTGTTCTTCACTTGTTGGGTATAGGGTTCAATGTGTATCCATTAAATCAAACTTGCTATTTGTTTTTCAAATACTCTATTATTAGATATATGTTATTCTTTGTCTCAGAGGAAAGTTGAAATTCTCCACTATATATATGATGATATATTATGTCTACCTCTCCTCCTCCTCTGCCTCCTTCTCCTGTACTTCCTCCTCCTCCTCCTCCTCCAACTTTTTCTTCTTGTCTTCTTCTTCTTCTCCTTCTCCTCCTCTTCCTTCTCCTCCTTCCTTTCCTAGTTGAGGGCATATTATCTTCACATGACATCATGTGTAGTATAACGACTATATCTTCATGATAAGTTGAATTTATATACCAGTGGGGATTAACCACTTAATTCCTAATGATGCTTTTTTCCTCATCTGTTTTATCTCATATTATTGTAGCTACCCTGGGTTGATTTTTGATTGATATTTTCCTAGCTTATCTTTATATCTTCTATTCTGTTTTGAATTTCTAGTTTTCCATGTTTTTTAGTTTTCATAAGTCTTGTAAACAAGATACAGCTAAATTTATCATTGTCGCATCAAATTTAACAATCTGTATTTAACTGGAGAATTTATTCCATTTACATTTGTTGTGATTATTTATATCATTCTTTTGCTCCCACTATCTATATGTTTTCCTTCTATTTTTTCCACAAGTTTTATTATGTTATTTCCCTTTAAAATTTATTGATTTATACTTGTTTTCCATATTTTATTGTATCTCCTCTATTTGGGTGACAGTTATAGTCTTTACTTCTATTTTACCACCAGCCCACATTGCCTGAAGTGGATATAGCTTCTCATTTCCTGAGAAATTTATAGACCCTCTAACTTTCAGTTTTACTCTCATGACTCACTTGTTTTTGTTGTACAGTACTTTATTTCTCCTTTTTCTTTACTCTCTCTCATCATCTCCATATCTAATTTATCTTTCATGTTTTTTACTTCCTTGTCTTACTGTGCTGCATTCTATTTCCTTCAGAATTCAAATTTGGTTTTATATTCTCTCTTCTGTTGTAGAACCCATCTATGAAGTTTTAAAACTCAACAGTTATGTATTTTTCGTCTCTTAAAGTTCTATAAGGCCCTTTGCCATATATGTCAGATCATTTCTAGAGTCTCCTGTTTGATTTTGTTATTCCATTTTTTGTTGTTCCATTTTTTATACACAGTTATTTTATATCTTGAAGTTGGTAAGTCTAATAGTGAAGGTTTTAGTGTTTAAATCTATTGTTTTATTTTTAATTTTCTTATGTCTTATGACTCTTATCGACAATGGCATGTATTCTTTATTTGTTTGGAGAACTTTGATTATGAGCTCATTTTTGTCTGATTTTAATGTGTACAGAATGTAAGGCTTTAGTTTAGATTCTTTCCTCCAGAGAAGAATGTCACTGGTTTCTGCTCACAGTCATGTGAGATGACGCCAAGTTAAGTGCCTTTTTTGTGTGACTCACAACTAATCTGTGACTCCCAGATTCATTCCCTCAAGTCACTGGTGACTCAAAGACAAATCCTTTCATTAGAGGATCATACTGGCCTTTGACCACTGGGTGAATCCAAATTTGTCTAGTGCTTACAATTTCCTTCTTCTGTCCTTTGAGACTTGGCTTACATCATGTGAACTCAAGAATGCAATAACATTATATTTTATGGAAGATAGTGTCATGTGGAGGGAAACCCCTTTGAGGTATCTAGTCCTCCATACTCCTAGTATTTCATTCTTTTGGATACTTCTTTGCATTTCTTTCTTTTAATAAAAATTCTTGCTTTAACTTGAAAAGAAAATAAATTTTAAAATCAAACGTGTGAGCTTGGGGGTATAGAAATAATTTACATGCTATTCAACAAAATAAGTTTAAGATATAGAAAATTTTACAGAAATGTATGTATGGATTAGGTACATTTAACTGAAACTAAGAACCTCTATTTAGAACATATTTAATCAAATTTTAGGAGAAGAATCATTGAGATGCACACTCCAGGAACATTCTGTTTCTGTGAGGTGCACACATACTACACATATACTTGATCGTCATGTGAGAAGCCATGATATGGCCAACTTCAGTTCAACTTAGTTCAGGTGTGATATAATCAATTAAACTTGAAGAAGGGAGAGTGTCCAGAATGTCCAGAAGCCCCATGTGTTTCCAATGTTAGAGCATTAAATACTGAGAACAAGGAAGAATGGTGCAGGTGTTGTATCAGTAAATTGCAATGTCTAAAGAGCAGAGAACAGCATCCACATTAAACTTATTGCAGATGGTGTCACATTTCTGAAAACAAAGCACCCCTTTCAGAGGAAAAATGAAGAACGTTTTTGTGTCAGTTGGGGCCTCCAAATGCTGAGGTAGAGTTAGGAGTACAAGAAGATTATTGTGGCATAACACCTGTGAGGAATCAAAGGCTTGGGTAGGGACAGCCCACAGACTCAGATACGGATTTTTCTGCCTCTGAAATGAAAAAAAAATAAGGAATGTTAGGCAGAGGAGCTTTGAATCACAATGCGGAGACGCTAGTCTCCACCGGAGACCTACTGAATCAGAATGTTTGGGGTGGGGTACAGCAAATCTTCTGTGTTTTAACAAGCCTTCCAGATAATTCAGATCCATAATCAAGTTTGAGGTTGACGGGTTTCAAAAAAAAGCACCGTACCAAAGAAGTGAACACTGAAAAATTAAAACAATTGTCTCGGTACTTTGTGTTAATGTGATTTTTAAAAAATGCAAAACACAAACTACTTTAAAGAATGTGCATAAAATTTAAAACCATCTTGAACCAAGAGCTTAATCTATACCTAGAGACAGTGGATTTGGAGAAAAAGAAAAGAAGTAAAATACTAATTAATTTTTCATCTAACATTGAGGTGGCAGTGAGGCAAGACTTCAGATTCTGGGTTCTTCTTATTTCTCAAATTAAAAATATTGTGAAATAGGGGCCACCCTGGTGGCATAGTGGTTAAGTTTGCACGCTCTGCTTTGGTGGTCTAGGGTTCGTGGCTTCGGATCCTGGGTGCGAACCTCTGCACCGCTCATCAACCATGCTGTGGTGGTGTCCCATATAAAGTAGAGGAAGATGGTCATGGATGTTAGCCCAGGGCCAATTTTCCTCAGCAGAAAAAAAAATTCTAAAATAGAATGTGAAAAAGATGTATATATCCAACATGGTGGAGAAAAGGTTAATAAGGAAAATTACTTTAAATGGAGCAAAACAAGGAAAAAAGAAAAAAAGCAAAGTACAAAATTTAAAAATAGAACCACAGAGATAATGCTACATATAGCAGTTATACTATACTGAAGTTACTTAAATCACTTTTTCAATATTGAATGTTACTCTACATTCCACGAAGACAAAGGAAACTAACACTGAACATAGATGCTGAAAGAAAGGAGATTGTCAGTGATATTCCATACACGTGCTCACAAAAGTAAAGCCACAACTAATATGAAACTTTTATATATGAATGTGTATAATGGTACACATATCTGAAGGCAAAATATTTAGGGACTAAAAGGTGGTTAGCAGTCAAAATGTATATGTTCAATTATAGTATCATATATTTTAAAAAGGATTTTAAAAATATGAAGTAAAGTGAACCTAACTGCAACCAAAGTAAGAGTATTCAATTAACTTCTCAGTATTTGTCCAAAAAAAGTCAATATAGGAATCATATATATTGTTAATCTTGATTTATCATTAAATGTGTTTGGAGCATACACACACACGTGTCTGCATATAAATATCAAACTTCCTACTCCAAAGCAAAGAAAGCATATTATTATAAAATTAGGTCCTATCCTTGTCCAGCAAGCAATTTCGACATAGCAATCAATTCCTGAAGCCGCCAGAAGAGAGATAGATGGCCAACCACAGAAATTCGGACTCAGTCGCGCATCAGAGGAACGGGCAGATTTGAAATCCAGTTCCTTAACCAACTTGAACGCAAAAATGCTCATTAACTGCCAACATATCTTAAACAAATCAGACAATTTATAAGCCAATAAGCACTCTCATGCATAACTGTTTGGTCAAACAGGAAATCAAACCAATGATTAGAAAGGAGTGGTGATGTTTTGTAATTGGTATTTGAGTGGTGAACACGATGTAATCTATGCAGAAATAGAAGCATAATGATATACACCTAAAATTTATACAAGGTTATAAACCAATGTTACTGCAATACACAAAAATTAAAAATAAATAAATAAATAAATGAAGGAGTAGCAAGGAGCCCAGGAGACAGAGGAGAGAGAAAGGAAGAAGAGAAGAAAACTGTCTGTTCTGAGAGAAAAATCTGGGCAAGAGAGGGGGAGAGGGGAATTCCCTCATCCAAACCTGTATGGGGAGAGAGAGGGGGAGGAAGGGGGAGAGAGAATCCCCCACTTACCGTTCCCTGTAGGTTCATAGGCTGGTCAAATCCTTAAAAAGACAGGTTGTCTGGAGAAAATCAGACCCAGCTGAAGAACATGAGTCCATGGAAGAAACCAGGGAAACTGAATCTCTCGCCACAATGGCAGAGAATCTCATCTTGCATCCTCTCCTGCACTAATGACAAAGGTGGATGTCGTGGCTGGGCCTGTGGGATGGGAGAAGGGATGAAGACGATTGTCATGCAGAGACACATGTAAAGGTTGGTCCGACCAGTTAGCAGTAGCCAGCGGTGGAGGAAGCTACTCAGAGGTCAGGGTTCTGTCGCTCTCTCCCTCTCCCTCGGGGACCTGAGGAGAGTAAGGTGGCGCACCCTGCCCAACTCGCCTACCTCTCCCATGTGCCCTTCTTTTTCTGTCCTTTCCGGGAGCCCTGCAGGCTTGGATTCAAACCCCCACAGCCCCTCACAGGCCTAGGGCGCATGCGCGAACGCCAGGGCCTAGGGTTGGCCTCGGGGGTCCTCAGTGAAGGCACCGCCCTCCCGCCAGCCTCTGACCGGCTGGCGCCACCCAGCTGCAGCTGTTCCATCGCCGCCCTTCTGGCCTTGGCTTCAGCTGTTGTCTCCCTCCCCTCCCCCACTCCCACTCAGCTTGAAGCCCACTTCTGTAACTTGGAAGCATTGATCTGGCCCTGATGGCCACAGGCGTACCGGGCTTGAAGCTCAAGGCTCTGCCCGGGCCAGCTGCTTCGTCCAGGGGCTCATTTCTTCCTGGAAAGACAAAGCCACGGCCTCACCCCACGCCTGCACTTTGCGTCTGCAGCCAGGCCAGGTGTAGGAAAGGCTCTGTAGAGTCAGAAGCGCTGAGACAGGCAGATGGCACTGCAAGGCTAGGTAGCCAGGGCGGAGCTGGGCAAGCCCTTCGGGTGACAGGTCCCAGCCTCCTCCCTGGAGTCGGGAAGTCCTGGCCTTCCTAGTGCCCAGGCCATGGTTCCAGAGAGAAATATGCCATGGAGTGCATGCGTGAGCCACTCAGCGTGAGGTCGCAGGTGTCAGGCCCAGGGCCACTGCAAGCAGGGCTCAGCTTGCCTGCTTTCTCCAAAGGAGGCTGGCCAACCAGCCGAAACTGGCACCTGGGCCAGGCCCCTTCCAAGTGGACGAGTTCTGGAGGACATAGCCCTGGGGATGGCTGCCAAGTCTCCTGGGGTGTGTTCTGGCCTCCAGTCAGAGGAGGAAGCAGCCTTTCAAGCAGTGTGCCAGACCTGAGATCTGGAGTCCTCCCACATCCGGGTCTCTGTCCTGCCCAGGATTCCCAAGGGAGGACGATGGTCGTGGCAGTGGCGAGTGGGGTGGGGCTGGCGCCGAGCCTGCCCTTGGATGCCCCGGGAGAGGGCACCGGGTCATGGGCTGCCCCTGGCCAGGTCTGAGGGACCGACCCAGCTCGGGGCTGTCGGGGCCAGAGAGAGACTCCCTCTCTGCCCTTTCCCTTCAGGTTCTGTTGGCTTGCCAAATCCTTAACAAGACAGGTTGGCTGGAGAAAATCAGACCCAGCTGAAGAACATGTGTCCATGGGAGAAACCTGGGAAAATGAGTCTCTCCACCCAGGGCAGAGATTCTCATCTTGCATCCTCTCCTGAGCTAATGACAAAGGTGGAAGTCTTGGGTGGGCCTGGGGGATGGGAGAGGGGAAGAAGGCCATTGTCATGCAGAGGGACACGTAAAGGCTTGCCGGAACCGTTTCCCATACACTGGGGTCAGTTCCGGAAGTGAGGGCACGGAGCTGACAAGGAACCGACCTCTCTGTGGTGGGGCTGGCCCCGGGGTGTCCTTGAGGTTGGGTGGTGGAAGTGGGATGGCGTGTGAGTTGACACCAGCCAACAGTGGAGACAGCGACTCAGACGTCACGGGTCTCTCTCTGTCTCTCTCTGTCTCTCTCTCTCTGTCTCTCTCTGTCTCTCTCTCTCTCTGTCTCTCTCTCTCTCTCTCCCTCAAGGACCTGAGGAGAGTAAGGTGCTGCGCCCTGCCCACCTCGCCTACCTCTTCCATGGGACCTTTCTCTGGCTGCTCCAGGAGCCCTGCGGGCTTGGGTTCAACCCCCCACTCTCCCGCACAGGCCAAGGGCGCATTCGCAACCACTGGGGCCTAGGTCTGGCCTCGGGTGTCCTCAGTGAAGGCCCCGCCCTCCCACAAGGCTCTGACTTGCTGGCGCCACCCAGCTGCATCTGTTGCATCGTCCCCCTTCTGCACTTGGCTTCAGCTGTTGTCTGCCTCTTATCCCCCACTCCCACTCAGCTTGCAGGCCGCTTCCCTTCCTTGGAACCATTATTCTTGTCCTGATGGCCACCGGCTTACTGGGTTTCAAGGTCAAGACTCTCCCTGTGCCAGCTGCTTCATCCCGGGGCTCATTTCTTCCTGAAAAGACAAAGCCATGTCCTCACCCCATCCCTTCACTTTGCGACTGCTGCCAGTCCAGGTGTAGGAAACGCTTTGTGGAGTCTGAAGAGCTGTAACCGGCGTATGGCACCCCAGGGTTAGGGATCCTGGGCCAAACTGGGAAAGTCCTTCCCGCAACAGATCCCTGCCTCATCTCTGAAGTCAGTAAGGCCTAGCCTTCCTAATGCCCAGGCCACGGTCTGGCGAGAAATCCGCCATGGAAGACAGGCGTGAAGCCCTCTGCTTGAGGGCACATGTGCCACGCCAGGGCGGCCGGAAGGCTGCCACAGATCGCCTGCTTTTTTCAAAGGAGGCTGGCCTATTCGCTCATCCTCCTGCTCCAGGCCCATTTCGTTCTGGACCAGTTCCGAAGGAACGAGCCTTGGTGCCTGCCGCCAAGTTTTTTTGGGTGTGTTCTTGCCCCTGTCAGAGGAGGAAGCCACTTGGCAACTGCTCTGCCACACCTCGGGTGTTTTAGCCTCCCTCAGCCGGGTCCCTGCCATGCCCATGCCTGCCTCCATGGAGGGACTACTAAGGTCTTGGCAGTTGCCAGTGGAGATAGTCGTTAGACACTTAATTTTGGGTTGTAGTAAAAGAGCATAACATAAGAGCATTGAGCTTGATCTCTGCCATTTATGAGCTGTGTAAATTGGATGAGTTTTCTAGCCACTGTACCCAGTCTCTTCATCTATATAATTGTGAAAAGACCAACATCTACTACGTCGGGATATTTTGAGGATTATGTGTGTTAATATATGTTCAAGCACAGAATTAACATTCAGAGTGTAGTGCCTGGCTCAGTAGAAGTGTTTGCTGCTGTTATTATAATTATCATTATTTCATGTTCTTCACTTCCTCGTGAGTTCCCTGTAAAACCAACCATGGTCCATGGTGTCAAAAGTTTTATTCCAGGTTCCTGCTTAATGGCCTGCAGAGGGAGCCTTGGGCTCATAACCTCCTATTTTTATCCCAGTCCCTAGAGGGATGCATTTACCTCTTTCTTCTTTGCACTGAGGCACTGAATGGGGTCCAACACTCAACTCTGCATGTCCTCCTTTTAATATCCCATGCTATTGAAACACTGTTTAGTGTTTACTTGGTGGAATATACTCCCTGACATGAACAACGCACAGGAGATAGGATTTAAGAAACATTGTTATACTGATAGGTAATAAGCAGGTGTACAGATAGTAGAATTATCAATTTCATAGAGAATTCCTTTAACAGTTGTTCATATCTTGTGTTTTACATCATTTATTAGGGTAATATTTTCATCTTTACTTTTCCTTGTGTCTCTATCTTTCTCAATTTTTCCAAGAGATATATTTATATTATCTTCTAAAATTTTAGGGAAAGTTAAGAAAGTTATGATACATTTGAAGTTATTGATTTTGTATATTGGAGGACAACTAGATTGCAAATGAATTCGTGATAATTAGAGTTTTATTTTGGTAAAAGATGGTAGTTGGAATTGACGCCAGGATGTTTGTAACCTAGTTTTTATATCATTATTTGATGTAGTATCTAAAATGCCAGAACTGGTAATTTTAAATATAATAACTTGTCTCATTTTAAAATATGTGTTCTTGGAGAGAGTGACTGAGGTAAGTAGACAATAATTTACTGTAGTGACTTGTTTTTCTCCAATTAATCTGTTATAAACCCAGCAGCCATATAGCATTCTTTTGTCCAAATGACCTGATGGCACTTTCTTGACTTTTCTTGCTGTGACTCTAGCAATCTAGGGTCACACCACCCTCTCGCTCCTAGTCATGCGTTCAGTTGTAAGAGTAACATTGTCAGTAATATGGTGACAAATTTGCACACAGTCTACTATTTACTAAAATATATATATCAATTGCAAACTTTGGTAATGTAATTTTAAGGAATGAACAATTTGCAGTGCACTTAGCTGATTGCTACACATTATTGTGTACTGACATCATGGTTAAAACCATTATTTGCAACATGTGGCCCCATTCAATTATATTTTAAAGGAAAGGGTTCAATGACTTTTTTCTTTTTGAAGAAAGACTGGCATTTCCATCTTAGAAAATTGAGAACTTCTTTTTAGCCCTTTTTCTTGTCTTCAGCTCTTCTTTATCTTGGTTACTAATGCACATGTCCAGTTACTTCAGAATCATGGTGCTATCGCCTCTGCCTTTTTCATGGCTCTCACATTAATTTTTCCATAATCCATTCTGTGAAAAGGGTTTATCTCCACCTTCATATATTGAGGAAGGAACCAACCCTCCTTTATGTGAACTTGGAAAGAAAGGCCAAGGTGATGCCTCGGTGCCCCTCCCCAGCAGTGAGCTGCAGATGGGCTGCAGATTCCTGTGAATCTTTTGCTCACCTCCTGGTTCCCTACATACTTGGCATTGTCTGCACAGAGAAGTCTATAGAAGCTGGATGAAGGATAAGACTGTCTAGAAAGGACATCAGCAAGCAGTGTACTACAAAAGTTGTTGGCAGAAACATTAATAAGGAAAAAACTTTTCCATTTATCTTGTTTTCTCTTTATCTTCTCTCTCTTCATTTTCCTTTACTTATATGGTATAATCCCTATCCACCCCCCATAGTGTTTTTTTTTTCCTCAAAGCCCCAGTACATTGCTATATATCTTAGTTGTAGGTCAACCTATGGTGGTTCTTTTTCCTGGAGTCCCATGGCATTTTATTCATATCTCTTTCAATCAAATTATTTCTATAGAGTAATTTATCTGTTTATACATATCTGTCTTCCTTGCAGACCCCCAATATTTCAAGACCTTTGGGCACATAATATATACTTAAGTATTTGAGTGAATCAATGAAGATCTCTTGTTGAATAAAATCTAAATAAATACAATACCTACTCAGCACATGAATTCAAGCATTTGAGAGAGAGTTTTGTGTCTGCTGAAGCAGGCTGTGGACCAATTTAGGGGTTCAGTGCCAAGGTTACTCAATAGTTTGAGACAAAATGAAAGAGATAATTAACTTTATTTTTAAAATTCATGGAGAACTGGAGCAGGATATCTAGGTATGAATCAGCACTTGATCATTCTTGTTGCATCTTTGGAAAATCCAGTTCTTTATTTTTCTATGAAAATGTGACAGGCCAAGAGGGTGAACAGAGGACTGGTTTTTAGAAAGGCAATTTTGTCACAGAAAATCCTGGAGGAAAATATATGGAAGGAGAGCTGGTAGAAACATGGCAGAAACTTTTTGCGTAGAAACCCTAAAACTTGAGTTTACATGCTGGCTGAAAGATATGTAACCCAACATTTCTCCAATATAGATTAGAGCAGATTTTAAATATCTAGGTATACAAAAGGAATACAAAGGGAACATAGATCAAACTGAAAGGAGTTTAGGATAGAACAAAGAAATGAAGCTAAAGTAAACCAGCACACTAAAATGTGTTTCAGAAGGACCTGCAGTTTTTAAAGGTAGTTGGAAATTTATCACTCAGGTTTAAAGTAGAAAGGGAAAGGGGAACAATTCTCTATCATTTCATGTCCATGAGATTAAAGTTACAGTCTGTCAGAGAAGCAAAACTTGTATGGACTCTAATGTCCAAAAAAGTGTTTTGAATCGTGCCTAATGAAAGAGAGTCTGTGTCATGTAATGCAAATACAGTATCATCAACTCATTTCCAAGTTTATTACAAACACTTTAGCACTAGTTTAATTGAGGTAATGCAGAATTCTATTAGGGGCCAAGGAAGAGGCTGATAGTATTCTCTCTTTCAGCTTCTCACTTGACCAAGGGAGAAAATGTTCTTGAACAGATTGACCACTTCTCCTAAAGACAGTGCTCATTTTCAATTTTTCTTTTTATAAACTCATCCTGCATTTCCCCTTACATATGCAAGCTAAAGCGTGTGTGTAGACATCCTTCATTGGCAATGAGGAGCAGATCCATACTATTAAATAATCAAATAAGCAGAACATACGGTTGGTGCCTTTTAGGAAAATTAGAGACTTAAGCCCACCTTCATTGGTGGGAGGACATGGCATACCCAAATTAAAATATCTCCCATTTATTATGCAGCTAATCATGTCATGCTATTTAAATGAAACTTAATGAATACTTCTTCTATAAAATTGATTATATTTTAGTCAAACTGATGTATAATTTCATATAAGTGCATTTTTACTTAAAATGTAAAACTCTTTAGAGTCTGCTTCATTCAGTTTTAGAGGCATATTTTGTATATTTTGGTGTGATTTTATTTATTATCCTTCATAGCAGAGAGGCACATCCTACTCTTTTTCTTGCTGTCCTCTCTCTACAAGATAAAACTCATCCAAGTTTATTTTGCTTCATAAGGTATAGGCTTACTTTGTGATGAAAAACAGATCATTTCTGAAACATATTTGGAACTGTAGGGAGCCCAGAATTTTAGACTATGCTCAGAATGTTGTGAGGTGACTTCTAAAAAGATGGAACATTTAAAGTTTACCAGGAAAGTTTTCTGCTACTTTGCTTAACAGTAGTTTTTATCTTTTTTAAACAGTTTAGTTTGTTAATTCTTTGGAAGGATGAGTGAAGGAGTTGGCAGGTTTAAATGTACACTTGATAGAGCTCTCTCTGGGTTACTCTTTCAAAACAACCATCCCAGTTGATGAATATTTAATGGGGACTCTGTCAGTCCCAGAGCTGAGAGAGGCAGTTCTCAAAGCTCCAGCATGTCCTTGGAGAGGAGAGCGTTGGTAACCAGTGCCGTCCGAGTTTAGATGAGGCATTGTCTTTCTCAGGATGTTAGAACTGAGTGGAGTTCTCAGATGCAGCCCAGTGACTCTAGACCTGAGCCCTGCTCAGAAGCCAGTTGACTTGTCATTCGCTCTGAGCCTGGTGTCTTCCCTCTGCTCATGTCCCTTTCTGCCATTTCTCATGCTTCTCCTGACTCTCTCTCTTTCCTACACATTCTTTCTTCTTTTTTCTCTTTTTCTTAGTTTTACTCTCTATTATATTCCTTCTCCTTATTTTTTAATTCAAAAGTAATTAAAGGCATGAGTGTTAGTCACTGTACATATTAAATATATTGAAAAGTATTCATGTTCTCATAACACAGAATTATAACTGGAAGATAAACTAGATGTTTTTGGTACTTATGGTTAAAGATATATTTTATTTAGTTTTGTTTTCCAATTGAGGAAATGAGAAAATTTATTTTTTAATATATTGACTATCTTCTTCCTTTCCAACTTAGAATCTCAATCTGCTATTTTGGAAACTCTGAAAAATATGTTCAGATGCTGTTCAACAGGTAAGAAAATCTTGTTAGGATGTCAAATCCTTTTCTCTCTTATTTGTCATAAAATTGTGACAGACTCTCATTTACCTTCCTGTCTGCACATCT
Source organism: Diceros bicornis minor (assembly GCF_020826845.1). Taxonomy (NCBI): domain Eukaryota; kingdom Metazoa; phylum Chordata; class Mammalia; order Perissodactyla; family Rhinocerotidae; genus Diceros; species Diceros bicornis. The sequence goes on along the minus strand of NW_026691132.1, from coordinate 318,452 downwards.
GACTAGGCCACCTTGTTTCTCTAAGCCTGCAGGGGAATCCAGTCAGGTGGAAGGGGATGTTTTCTTCCACTTACACTTTGCAGAGAAAATCAGCCTTGAAGTGGAACTGAGGACATGCTTTTCAGAAGCTGCATCATTCTCTACCCAGCCAGAGCATTGTGCCTGACAACAGCTGGGTCCAGCAGAAAACTGGACACTCTAGGAGATGTCATGTGGAGATGTGCCTGGCTGGACTAATAGTCACATGGATATGAGTTTTAAAAAAATCTCTCAGAGCTTTTCCAAAATCCAATAATATTCTTAAGTTGCTGTAGTAGATGAAACATTAGTTAGTGTCTTTTTAATTTCAACAGAAGCTTTTTTTTTTTGTTACTAAAGAAGCCAAATTTCATGTCTTTTTTCTTGTTACCAAAGTGGACTTACTATTAAAAACAAGAAACCTTCAAGAAAGGAAACACTCATATGGAATAGAAATTGTGGGTTGCAATTGCTACTTTTTTATATAAAATCATCTGTTCTATTTATTTACACTTTCTCCCAACTGTGCTTTTGAAAATACCTTAGTATTAGAAATTACCAGTAAGAAGAGGATGTGCTCCCTTGAGTGTGGTCCAGTAGAAGTCAGGTGACTCAGACCTGAGTTCTAGGCCCAGGTCTGTTTCTGATTAGTGTGTGACAACGTACTTAGGCTCTCTGGAATGTAGTATTCATTTCTGTAAAATTAAAGAATTTGATGATTTTTGAGAACTTTCCCAAATATTAAATGACTTCTCTTTTAAAAAGCAGAAAGATCCTTCTCAAACTTACAAATTATCAAAAATTTTTTGTGACCTTTCACTTACCAAGAACAATCGATGTCCCTTCAATTGTATTGATTGAAAATAAAGATCATAAAAGTATATATTTGGTAATCTAATAAATGAATTAGCATAAAAATGAGCCAGGAATAATTCCTGATCAATCAAGATAGTACACTATGAATGTATTACTGTTTGTTACAGTATACAAAATTATGACTGTAAAATAGTATCTTTTTGCTGTCTGTAAGTTTATATTGTTACTCATATATCACCATTAACCCTATTATGTTTTACAAGTAATAAAATGTCTTGAAAGGAAAAAACAATAAAGCAACAGCCCTGCATTACACATGAAAGTTGTGCTCCCCCTGGAAGGAAAATGAGGATACAACATTGGTCGAGTACTTCATTTTGTAATCCACTGGTGCCTTTCAAAAATATAGCTATTATTGTAAGAGTAAAGATATTCTTAAGAATAGTGCCACAAAGCTGTTTTTCCAGCTTCTTTTTGTCAGAGCTGAGACCTACATCAGTCTGGGGCACTTGAAGAGGCATGGGGGACTCAGCTGAGGGTGGTTTAATTACTGTGAGATAATTAGCCAATAACAAATAAGACAGAGAAAGATTAAAAAGAGGTGAAGGGAAATAAAGTTGGAAATAATTAAGAAAAATGGTGCCTTCAAAATATCCTCTTATTATTTTTATAGCTTTTTATTTATTTTACTTTTTTTTTTGAGGCATGACTAGGATAGTATGTTAGATTTTTCTAAACCCTTATCTCCAGGGCATATATTACTGAGTTCTTCGTTATAAATGATAATGCCAAAGAAAACCTGGACAAAAGTATTCTGTACTATCCACAAGGACAAAACATGTACAACATTGCTCTATATATTAAGAGTCGAGCTGTAATAGTCAAGATATATATTCATGTGTGTAAAATTATAATGATTTTCTAATTTTCTCGGGCTGTGAACCGTGGTAAAATATACAGGAATAAGCAGGAAACCTGAAAAACCAGGTGTTTTAAAACACCTAATATTACAGCTGGACCATCCAAGGGTGAAATCAATTTAAATTTCACACCTTCTCCTTTCCTCGTAGCCAGTGATTTGTCTGGAAGACAGAAAACACATAAAATTAATTGAGAGTTAACAGTATTTGGAGGCAGTTGAGGTTAAGCACTCAACAATGATGTCCCTTACTTCAGGAGCCATGGACTTTTTGTCATATGTTTACTTTATACACGGGTTCTCTTCTTAGATTATTTCTGTATGTTTCTTAGAAGAGAGGGCAGGAGAATTAACTATCAATCTACTGTGCGCTAGTTCCTTTACTGTATTCCCTTATGCAATTCTTACAGTAATCCTTTAAAGTAACTGTTATAATTCATAGTTGATAAAGAAAACCATGTTTACAAAATTGATCAAGGGTAAGAGGGAAGATCTGAACATAGGTCTGTTCGGCTTATGCCTCATATTCTCTCCACTGTGATAAAAATGGTGCTTCAACATGGGTACTCACCATCTGGCTATTTAATACCGGATCCTGCAAACAACATTGGATGAGATGAGATGAGAAGTTATTTCCAAAGATATTCTATTATATTTAAACTGTACTATTTATGAGTCAGATGTCAAGACATGCTTTAGAGGCATAGAGAGCAACTGATTAGTTCACCTACACATTATTAGTGTTTACTATAACTTTCGTGTGCCACATCGTGTCAACTTTGTGTCAACTTTACCAACTTTAGTGCTTCACTGTTCTTTTTGAAAAAACTCAGAATGTCACTTTTCGTGTCAAACACCTTGCTGTTTTCTTCTTATTCACTAGATGACAGTTCTGTATCTATGTAAATTACCACTGCAGCAGGAAACGAGAGGTCTTAAGCCAGTTTGCTCTGCACAAATGATGGACATAGGAGGACTTCTGCTCCATCAAGGCTGCCTGTGTTATTCCATGGCTGTAACGGGGATGTCCAGGACTGCTTAGTCAGAGGCACGAAGCAGAGTCAGAAAGCATCCTCTAAATTCTTCTTCAGATGTGAGTTCAGGCATCTGTCCTCTCACCTGAGCACACTGGAGTTTATTGACTGTGTTCTGACTCTTACTCTCTCCCTGTAGTTAATAAGTCTGTGAGCTCCATACCCCTAGAAAAAACATATGACACATAAAGCCTTTTCTCAACTAAACGGAGTTGAGAGCTATGGTGTTGCCCGAGAGTCTGATGCTTAAAGAAAATACAGCTGGTGCTCACGTGGAGGGAAAGAGCGTCAGCCACTCCCGGAGGGCTTTTACTGATGCTCCCATGGAATGAGCAAGTTTAAAGTAAAACCACATTGCTTAAACCTCACTAACTGATTGTTTTATTTTCAAGTAATATGCTCTGAAATCTGCTATGTCTAAAAAACCATTTCAGGCCGGCCCCATGACTTAGCGGTTAAGTGCACGCGCTCTGCTGCTGGCAGCCCGGGGTTCAGATCCCGGGATCGCACTGATGCACCGCTTCTCCGGCCATGCTGAGGCCGCGTCCCATGTACAGCAACTAGAAGGATGTGCACCTATGACAGACAACTATCTACTGGGGCTTTGGGGGAAAAATAAATAAATATCTTTAAAAAAAATCAATAAAAAAATAAAAAAACATTTCATAAAGCTTAACCTTCTGTTTTTTATTCTCTGGTATTTGAAATTATTATTAAGACTGTAAATCCTTTAACATTCTACAATATAGAAATAGGCAAATATCAATTATATTCTCTAAAATGGTTTGCTCCCATGTTAAAGATTAATATATGGTAGTAAAACTGGTTACCATCCAGTTTTTAACTCATTTTTGCTTTTGAAATTACATATAAAATTTGTGTTTTGAAGTATTTTCCTAAAACTCAACAACTTTCTGATATAAATCGACTAGATGGAAGGTAACTAAAATGAAATTTGATCTTTAAAACTCGAGCTTTGTGTAAGAATTGATAATATCAGGCAGTTGAAAGTTGGGTCTCTCCACATTATGATATTTATTAATTGTGAATAGCCACATCTATTACAAAGCGCTGAAAAATAAAAAGAAATTGAACAATATCAACACTCTCTTTCCCCACATGTTGTACAGTTTATATGCAAATAAATTCTCAAAGGTCAGAAAAATGTTTATGATTTCAGATAACTGTTAAAATACTATCTCATTCCAGTTTTAGCCTCATTTGAAATGGACTGAAAACTCTTCTCTTTGGATTTTGCTCTGATCAGTGCCCCCAGGTCCCCTCAATGCCTCATTTGATTGTAAACTTATCTGAGAAATTGAATATTCTTTTCCATTTGTTCTCTTTAAGGTATCTGTGATAGTGCTTTTTATGCAAACAAATGTGAGGAATGTGGGGTCACCTAGCTAATGGTGTTCGAGGGATTCCTCATGTGAGTCTTGGCATAGAAACGTTCAAAGGGTAAAGCAGCATTTGTCAGATAAAAAGTGTGGGGTGAACATAATTCTGAAGGAATAATGATGGAGACATAAAAACAAGAAACCCCTTGAATTGCATTGGAAGTTATTAGACACATCAAAGAGCTGGGAAAAAACATTGTTCACTGTAAGTTCTTTCTAAACTCTAAGGCAAAAAGTAACATGAATTTACATGGTAATTATAAACCACAAAACAACAATTCAAAAGACAAGTAAATAACTAAAGTAGAAAGCAGAGTGAGAAAAATAGAGGTTAAAGGAGAGATGGAAAGAGATGGTTGGGGTCAGAAAATATGGCTTAGTCATCCTTGAGGTCTCCCTCAGACTCTGATAATTCCTAGTGCTCAGTAAACACTTTGACCCCATGAGCCTGGGGAGGAGCAAAGTGACACGTGGTTGGGAGGGGAGATAATGCAAAGATACCCTTGTGGAGGCACTGACATTGAAAATCAGTTACGTTTTGCAAAGGTGTTTACCATAATATATTAAGGATTATTCTGGAAAGATAAGGATTTTTCTGGAATGTACGTTTTCATTTTATGGAAACTCCAACAATCCCAGTGAAAGATTTAGACATTTCAGCTTTAGAAATAAAGAGAGGGGCCATCCCCGTGGTGCAGCAGTTAAGTGAACACACTCCGGTGTGGTGGCCTCAGGTTCACAGGTTCGGATCCCGGGCACGCACAGACACACCGCTTGTCAAGCCATGTTGTGGTGGCATCCCATATAAAGTAGAGGAAGATGGGCACAGTTGTTAGCCCAGGTCTAATCTTCCTCAGCAAAAAGAGGAGGATTGGCATCAAAAGTTACCTCAGGGCTGATCTTCCTCACACAAAAAAAGAAAGAAACAAAACCAGAATGGGCAATTTTTTCTGTCAGTTTTACAATAAAAACCAGTTAGCATTTGGAAATCACTTGCAATTTGAGATGAGAATGTGAAGAAAGAATTAGATGTCACATGTTGTTTTTCCTTTTCTCTGAGGCAGTAAGGCTTGCAGGGGGAATGAAATTCCATCTTTGCTCTATTGAGTTTGAGAAGGTGTAAAATTCATTTGTGCTGGGCAACACTGTTGACCTGTGGAGAAAAACAAATGGTTTAAGCAGCTGATCTAAAGGAATAACTGAGCTCATAAAAGTTCTTAGCTTACAAATGTTGTTTCTACTTTGCTCAACTTTACTGGACATCCATTGACCTATATGTGTAAGGTATTTGTGGTAGGTATTGAAGGAAATACAAAGAATTATAGGGTTCCAAGCTCCTCCACATACATGACATGGTTTGCAAGATGTAATTTGATTCTGCCAATGTATTTAGTGTATGTTGCATTACAGAACCTAAAAAAAATGGCAATGTTATTGAGAAATTGTAATTAAAGACAGCTTTTTAGGAGAGATGGACTAGATCAAGTCCTCAAAGGGACCACTTTTGGGCAGGTGGAGGGAAGAAAGAGTGAGGATTTCAGATGGGGGAAGAGAGGAAAGGTACAGAAGTGGAAAGAAACATGGCATTTGGGCATGGGGGTGGGGAGGCCATGACAGGGACAGTCTTCCCGTGATTAAGAGGCAGCTCAGTTTCCTCCTGCAGGAGCCCAGCACTGCTTGCCACCTCCTGGCCTCCTCCACCTGCAGACCCCACGCCTGAGCCAAGGCCTATCTTATCTGGATCACTGCCTAGTCTCCCAACAGGTCCCTTTACTTTCAGTCTTAATTTCTTCTAATCTTTCCTCCACCTTGCCTGCAGAGTTACATTCTAGAATCCAAATTTGCTTAAATCTGATATCTGCTTCGACTCCTTCAATGACTGTTCAGAGTAGCCTAGAGAACATTCAGACTCCTGAGCTGGAAATGCAGGCTTTCCCTTGCTGTCCTCATCTTTACCCTCATCACCCACTCTGTCCTACATGTTTGCTTTGTTCCAGCCTTAAAAATACCACCCATTTTCGGAAAGATTTAGCATCCTTTATATCTGTCTTTTTATATGTGCTTCTTCTGTCCTCCTACCCAGTTTTTTAATCAACTTAATTCCTATTTCTTAATCTAAACTCATGTCAAATGCTCCTTTCTCTTGGAGACTTTTCCTGAGAGGTCTCCACCTAGAGACCCATTTTGATGTCCCCACTCTGGGACCATATACTTATCTACTTTTCCATAACTGTTGTTTTATTCATGTCTCATAGACAGCGAGCTACTTAAAGCTGAGACTATCCTTCTTCTTGATAAATAAATGACCAGCAATAGGATACATTGGAGCATATGAGAAAGCCATTTGGTGTAAAACTAAGTGGGCCTGAAATTGTTTTTTTTCCCCAAAAGGGGCCTGTAGCCTCTGTTCATCCATTGTATATCTGCCCTAAGCAATTAACATGTCCCAAAGACAAAAGCAATGCCCTTAAGTTGTAAATGCAACTTCCCCCACATTGGCATTTCCTTAAGTATAATCATTTCTCCCTAGGCTAGAATTTGATTGCTGCACTCATCCTGTGACCACCCAACTCCAGACAACAGCCACGCCCATGGAGACAGCAGACCTGATACCCACTGTGTCCATCAATGGAGGTGCTGACAGGTCAAGGTTGCGGCTATTGTAAAAGGGACATTGCAATCACATGTGGTACATGCTCTTTGATGGTATATAACCACGCTGTACACTCCACTTCTTTGGAGTGTTCCATTTCTTTGTGAAAGGACTCTCCCGGGGTATATGGTCCTCAAAGTTTGGCTCATAGTAAACTCACCCCAAGTTGGTTTTATAGATTTTTTATGGATTATTTGCGTCGACATTCTATTTGTCCCTCCAGTGTCTGAACACAGTACCTGACACCTTGGGGGCACTCAGAAAATGTTTGATGAGTGAATAAGTATGTGGGAGACCACACTGGCTGGAGCAGAAGGGGCATTTTGGGGAGTGGTAGAAAATTCACTCACGTTCCTACCATAGTGGTTGAAGCTGTGGGCTTTGGCCCAGTTTGTCTCGGCACCAATCCCAGTTATCCCGCTTTTAACTGGAGAACCTGTGCAAAGTATTTAGTCTCTGAGCCTTAGTTTCCTCATCTATAAAATGGGGCTTCTGAGAACTCCTGTCTCATAGGGTTTTAGTGAGATTTAAATGCATTAACTTATGTATTTTGAAGAGCTCCTGGCGCATAGTAGGCGTTAACATGTTAGCTGTTGTGTTATCATTATTGCTCTTATATCTGAACGATACTCTGGTTTTGAAAAGATGTTTTCATAATATAGTTGATCCTCATTAATTGTGGATTCCGTGTCTGCACAGTTGCCTACTAGCTAAAATGTACTGGCAGCCCCCAAATCAACACTCACAGGGTTTCATGTCCATTTGCAGATAAGCGCAAAGTGGTGAAAATTTTGATTCACTCGAAGTGCACGTTCCCAGCTGAGGGGAACAAGGTGACGCTCTGCCCTGTTTTTTCAGCCCATGCTGTAAACAAGTGTCCTTCTTGCAGTCTATTTAGTGCCTCATTTATTATCTTTTTCTGCCTTGTGTTGGTGACTCGGCTGTTTAATATGTCCCCCATGTGTAGTGCTGCAGTGTTGCCTGGTGTTCCTCAGGGCAAGAGGCTGTGACGTGTCTTTACAGAGAAAGTATTTGTGTTCGACAAGCTTCTTTCAGACACGAGGTACAGTGCTGTTAGTCTAAGCTCAATGTTAATATATCAACAATATATATTAAATAAGGTGACTTTAAAGAGAAACACACAGAGAAAAAGGTTATGTATTGATCAGTTGAAGAAAATGTGATTAATGTTTGCAGGAACCTAACCCTGCATTTCCTGTAGGAGCAGTGGGTCATATTCACTGATTCAGTGTTCACAGTGACTTTGTAGAATGTCACACTGTGCATAACGAGAACGGACTGTATCTTATGTAATCTTCACATACTCCTTTATAACAGGCAGGGTAGGGAACAGGGTGTCCACATTCTACGGGCTATTACAGACCTTATGAACCAAGTAGAGAATTTAAAAATTCTTGTGTTCAGCATAAGAGCCATGAGTTTTTGAGCAAAGAAGATCTATGATGAACTGATGTTTAAGGAAAAATTACCTGGCAAGAGACTGTAGTTTTGAGAGGAAGAGGGAGAACTGAGCCAGAAAGAAGGACCAGTTGTTAAACTCTCCAAGTATTCCCATTGCTTCTTGAGGAGATTCGGAGCTAAGGTGCTGATGTGATAAAGGAAAAGTAGCAGCCACGGGATGAAATAATGGATTTGGTAACCATATATAGGGTGGAAGTTAGGCTATGGTTCTCAAAATGGGGTCCTGGACCAGCAGCATCAGCATCACCTGGGAACTGGGAAGAAACGCAAATTGTCAGGTACTGCTGCAGACCTGCTGAACTGGAAATTCTGGGGTGGGGCCTGGCAATCTGGGTTTCAACAAGGCATCCAGGTACTTCTGGTGCCCATAAAGTTTAAGAGCCAAAGAAATAGAAAAATGATCCCAACACGTCACCATGCCCAGGTAAGCCACAAGGCAGGGAGGTGGTATTTGTTTGAAGGATAAGACACATTTTAAATTTTAGGAAAAAGTAATTCAGTGTCTGTTTCATCATGAGGATTCCAGAAATGCCATTTTAGCTCTCTGCATGTGAAGCTCTTTTGTCCACAATATGTTCTCCTTTAGAGAGCCCTTGGTAAGTTATTTACCAATTACCACATGTTCTGAGAGTCCCTTATTTCTTGAAATCCCCTTTCAGACGTCAAAATGTACTTTATTTTTGTGCACAATCTCCTCTATTTAAAATCTGGAATTCTCTTCCTATAGGATGATTTATCGCACATGCAGCCTTACTGTCAATTTGGAATGCCATTGGTTTCTTCCAAAAGCTTAGAATGTTTTAGAATTTAGAACCTGATGAATAGAGAATTTATATGCTTCTGTGTAGGATTCATAGTTTTAGATGTCCAGAGGTATCCCAACTTGCCAGTAACGTGGCCTTAAGATTTAGCAGAACTTGAAAATCTGAATATAGTAGAAAATGAACTCCATCTGTAATATTAACATTTACAAAATAAATGATCACATTGTTAACGTACCAATAAGCACTTTCTACATTCTAGGTTCTGAAAGTATCTTGCTTACGTAGTAAGCCTGATAAAGTTTCAAAGATGAATCAACTAACTTTTCAGCAAAAGCTTTACTTGAGTGTATCTTGGCTTCCTTTTTGACAGTTTTAGCCTTAATGTCACAGTAATGTTTTCTTTTTCTGGGAATCAGATAATCTTCTGTTTGGTGAACACTTTAATTTTTAATGGTCACTTGTATTTCGTGATATGCACATCTTCAAATAATCTGTAAGAACTAACCATTACCACCCACATATAAGATTATACAGGAATGGAAGAATGTTGGCTGACTTACTGTATATAATTGTTCAGCCAAAGCAGATGGTAGACTCTACTACATACAATGATTTAGGGGTTTGAAGCAGTATCTTTAAATACAAATAATCTAAAAAATGCTAATATATAGAGTATATTACTTACAGTGTTAACTAACCAAAATAGTTAAATTTGTTATCTTTCCTCCCTTTATAAGGATGCACCCATTATATAGATTCTGTACAAAGCTGCAATGATCACTTTTTTTCCTTTTCAAAATTTATTTATTTTAATTTTTAATAGTGAGAACCTTAGTGTTGGGTAAATTGCTGCACAATTACTGGACATGCTGAAAGTCTTTTGAAAAAGTGTAGATGTCTAAAGATAATGAAAAGTACATTTCTCCAATGTCAAGTCCTTTGAGCTTCTGTCTAGTTGTACTATGACGGGAAGGAAGATTAAGTACCAGCACAAGACACAAGGGAACAAGCTGCCAACTTGAGGGCTTCCCATGGACCACAGAGTGCCTGGCAGACACTTGGAGATTGAATCTGGGCTTTGTCCATGGCTGGGCCCTGAGAGGAGGATTTTGTTTAAATGATCAGAGACTAGACCACCTTTTTTCTTGTTAATAAGTAATATTTACCATGTAAATTTCTTTATACATCTCTGAATAAAATAAAATTATAACCCGTATAGAAATCAACTCTTACTGACATGCCCCACAGCCTTCTTTAGAGAGCTCAACAGAAAATGTCTAAGCTGACTGTGAATTGGTCTTCTCTGAAAGCCAACCAGCCCTTCATTGATAGCCCTGGATAAGGAAGGTCAGATACAATTCTTTCAAGATGTTGAGCTGAATTCAGAACCAAAAATCCTACCTCCAGTTGGCTCCTCTGTGAGAATGGATGGCCAGCCTTATTTCACAGGCCGGGTAGTTGAGGTTTCAGATGAGTTTAATTGCTCTGTTACACAGGTATGGAAAAGGAGGAATGTGACATTGATTCAGTGCTCAGATTTTGCAGGTAAAGATAGGGTCATAGAAGGGAATAATTATTTCAGCAAATTGGTTTTTTGTTGTCTACAGTGGAAATAATTTAAGAAACAGATAGTCTCTCACTCCAACTTCTCTTCCCTGTTATCTATCTGTAATATTGCTGTAAAAATTCTCTCTTTAAAGATTTCAGTCTTGGGCCAGCCCCGTGGCTTAGTGGTTAAGTGCGTGCGGTCCGCTACTGACGGCCAGGGTTCGGATCCCGGGCGCACACGGATGCAGCGCTTCTTCGGCCATGCTGAGGCAGCGTCCCACATACAGCAACTAGAAGGATGTGCAAATATGACATAGAACTATCTATTGGGGCTTTAAGGAAAAAAAGGAGGAAGATTGGCAATAGATCTTAGCTCACAGCCAGTCTTCCTCAGCAAAAAGAGGAGGATTAGCACAGATGTTAGCTCACGGCTGATCTTCCTGACACACACACACACAAAAAATTTCAGTCTTTTTACTTTGCAGTCTGTTTATTATCATCTTTACGAATGCTTTGATTTCACCATCTTCTTGGCTCCACAACGGTAGCCATTGAGAAGTTATTATAGATTCAGTTTTGAAATTTTATCATCTTATCTCTATTTCCTCTGCCATTTCTTAGCTTTAGTTCTTACTGCATCTTATGCTTGAAAATATTTGAAGCTTATAGTGTGTATCAGTTTCTTATTTTCTCAACTTTTTATTATCTAAGGGCCCTCAACTATCACTTTTTTAAAAAAGAAGTGAAATATATAACAGAACAATACACTGTAATAAATTGACCAATTATAAAATTAAGTTCAACCTGAGATCCCTCCCCACTTAACAGAGACCATCTTTCATAATTCACCATGCTTTAATTTGGGTAGGGTCAGTTTATCAATGATTTTTGGATGTTTTAAACCACATGAGACGAATACAATATGGTAAAATTGTTAATCTTGCAGAAGTTGTAGAATTTCCTGATGGTTAGAGAAGTTGATGGCGGAGAACCTGAATCATATGAAAAGTAGTTGATTACTTGGCACCTGACAGAGTTTGTTAATTTGTTAAAGATGATGATAAGACATACATGCTGAAAAGATAACTTTGCATATCAGAGTATTGTCAGAGGCCACTGGGAAAATTCATAATGTTCTCAAATACTACAAAAAATGACCATTTTTTCATAAAAGATGTCATACATGATGGCATCAAATATTTATGTCAGAAAAGATGGAATGAAGAAAATTAACACTTGAGTCATTTTAATTCTAACAATTTGTTCATGTTTACTATTAGGTTAAAAACAATTTTTAGAAATAAAGTGATAAATGATGTACTTGCTTAATTTTTAATTTTTTTAGGAAAAGACTTTTTCACATTTTAAAAAAATATTTCTTTGTATTTATTTTATGCTGAATTTATTCCTAGGCCCAAAGACTTTTTTTTCATTAACTAACAACAATTCTTTTCAAACTCTTTCAAAAAGTTGAAGAGGAGAGAATACTTCTAAAGTGATCCTATGGAGTTAGTACTACCCTGATATCAAAGCCAAAGACACTAAGAGAAAGGAAAACTGCAGGTCAATACCTTTCATGAATATTTATACAAAAATCCTCAATAAAATAGTAACGAAACAAATTCAGCAGCATATTAAAAGGATTATACATCATTTGGAAGTGGAATTTATTCCTGGAATACAAAGATGTTTCAATATATGAAAATGAATCAATGTAATTAACCACATTAACAGAATGATGGAAAAAAAGTGATCATCTCAATGGATGCAGAAAAGGCGTTTGACAAAACTAGACATGCTTTCATGTTAAAAACACTAAAATACCCTTAGAGTAAAGGGAAGCTACTTCAACATAATAAAAGCCATATACAGAAATCCACAGAGAACATCGTATTCAAGGGTGAAAGACTGAAATATTTTTATCTAAGATCAGGAGAAAGGCAAGAAGGCCCACTTTCACCACTTCTATTCAACATGGTATTAGAAGTTCTAGCCAAAGCAATTAGATAAGAAAAAGAAAGAAATAGCATTCAAATTGGAAAGGAAGAAGTAATATTATATTTGTTTACACATAATACCTTATATGTTGAAACCTGTAAAAGTTTCACAAAAAAATTTTAGAACAATTAAATTATGCAGACTAGTGGGACACAAAATTAACCTGCAAAAATTAGTTGTTCTTCTATACATTAACAACAAGTAATCTGAAAAAGAAATTTAAAATCTTTACATTTTTATTTACAATAGCATCAAAAAGAGTAAAATACTTAAGAATCAACTTACTCATGGAGATAAAAATTCCAATGATTTTTTTGCAAAAATAGTAGTACTAAGCCACGGGGCCCACCTCCTTGTAATTTCCTAATTGATAAGAACACTAGGAAAAACTTTTGTTCTATGGAGGCAACTCTGGGTGGGCTTCTTCATGGCTCCTGGATGGGGGCTGGTCACCAGGAAGACCAAGTTCTGATTAGAAGCTTCGAATTCTTAGCCCTACCCCTTATCTTGCAGAGAGGGGAGGGGGGCTGGAAACTGAGTTAATAATTAACCATGCCTACGTGACAGAGCCTCCATTAAAATCTCAATAGAAGGAGGTTCAGAGAGCTTCCAGTTTGGCAATGACAAGGAGTGCTTGGAGAGTGGTGCACTTGGATATGGCATGAAAGCTCTGTGCCCCTTCTCACATACCTTTCCCTACGCACCACTTCCATCGGCTGTTCTTGAGTCATATCCTCTTATAATAAACTGGTGATCTAGTAAATGTTTCTCTGAGTTTTGTGAGCCACTCTAGTAAGTTAATCAAACCCAATGAGGAGGTCGTGGGAACCTCTGGTTTATAGCCAGTCAGTCAGAAGTACAGGTAACAGCCTGGGCTTGTAACTGGCATCTGAAGTTGAGGTGAGGTAGGGTGGATGTGCAGTCTTATAGGATTAAGCCCTCAACCTGTGGAATCTGATGTATCTCTGGGTTGACAGCATCAAATTGAGTTGAATTATCTGACGACTAGCTGGCACTCCAAGAATTGCTTGTTGGAGGTGTGGGGAACCCTCCCACATGTGAAAAAATGAATCTCAGAACACCATTTGTGGGCATACACCCAAAATGATTGAATGCAGAGGTATAAAGACATAAATGTACACCAGTGTCCTTAACAGCATTATTCAGAATAGCCAGAAGCTGGAAGCAAACCAGGTGTCCATCAACAGATGAAATACAAAAAAAATGTGGTGTATACACACAGTGGAATACCATTCACCCTTAAAAAGGAAGAAATTCTGACACATGTTATGACAAAGAAGAACCTTGAGGATTTTATGCTAAGTGAAATAAAGCCATCCACAAAAGGAAAAATACTGTATGATTCCACTCATATAAGGTACTTAGAGTACTCAAAATCATAGGAATAGAAAGGAGAATGGTGTTTCCCAAGGGCAAGAGGGAGGGATAACAGGGAGTTGTTGCTTAATGAGCACAGAGTTTCAGTGCAAGGTGAAAATAGTTCTGTGGATCGTTCGAGGTTATGGCTACACAATAATGTGAATGTACTGCATGTCACTGAACTGTACACTTAAAAATGGTTAAAATGGTCAATTTTAGGTTATGCATATTTTATGACCATTTAAAAAAATTAATTATTTTCAACAAATGAACAAACACTAGCTACATGCAATAGCATAGATGAATATCACAACCAAAATGCTGCATAAAAGAAATTATATTCAAAAGGCTGTACATTTTTTAATTCCATTTATATAAAATCTAAAAAAGAAACAAAACCGAGGTCTGGTTTCCAGTAATGGTGGAGTGGCTTGTTGAACTAACACTCTCACTGATAACAATGATAAAATCTGCATAAAATATTATATGTATTTATATAGAATCATGTATTTATATGTAATACACATATAATAAATGTGTATATGTGTGTATGTATAAATCTCTTACAAAAGCAAACAGAACTGAGAGGGAGTCTTCCCTTAAATGATGGGAATTGCACCAGAAGATATTTGCAAGCTTGATTCTTTTGCCTCAAAGCATTCCAAAATCTGTACATGGCCCAGACAAGGGAAAAACTACAGTCTTACTTGTAATGTTAGAGGATGTATTTTGGGGCTGACAGAGTAGCTGGAAAGTTAAGGGAGAAATTCTCAAAGGGAAGGAGACACACAGAGGAAAATCTCAAAATATGTATGTAAGTCTCCCCCACACACACACCAAATTGGCAGATCTTTAACAACACACATGCAGGGTAGACCCCAGAGGGCTTAGTGTAAAAACAGCAATTGGTAGATGAAAGAACAGAATGAGGATTTCAGTTACGCTCACTGTAAAGGAGAGAAGATTGGAGTTTCAGTCCAGCCAAGTTAACTCCCTGCTAGAAAAATAACAACACTCTTCAGAGGAATACAATAGAATCCAGAGTCTCTATAACTATCATTCATGGTTTCAAGTACACAGTTTAAATTTTTTTTTAATTTATTTTTCTCCCAAAGCCCCAGTAGATTGTTGTGTGTTATAGCTGCACGTCCTTCTACTTGCTGTATGTGGGACGCGGCCTCAGCATGACTGGAGAAGCAGTGCCTCGGTGCCCGCCCGGGATCCGAACCCAGGTCGCCAGTAGCAGAGCATGTGCACATAACCGCTAAGCCACGGGGCCGGCCCTCCAGTACACAGTTTAAAAAATCATGAGATTTGAAGAGATGGGAAAATGTAATCCATATATGACCAAAAGCAGGGAGTAGAAACTCTCCCCAAGGTGTTGCAATTAGCTGACAATGATAAGACAGCAGCTATTATAAAGATGATCAAGGTGGTATGAAAAATATTCTCATAATGAATGAACATATCTGGAAACTCAGCAGAGAAATGGAAATTACAAAAAAGAACCAAATAGGAAGATTAAATAAAAAAAATTCTTTTTAGTTTACATGTACATTAGAAACAGTAGAAGAGGGCCGACCCTGAGGCTTAACAGTTAAGTGTGTGCGCTCCACTGCTGGCGGCCCCAGGTTCGGATCCCGGGCACGCACCTATGCACTGCTTCTCTGGCCATGCTGAGGCTGCGTTCCACATACAGCAACTAGAAGGATGTGCAGCTATGACATAGAACTATCTGCTGGGGCGTTGGGGTGAAAAATAAATAAATAAATAAAATTAAAAATAAAAAGGAACAGTAGAAGAAACATGAAGATAGAGCAATAGAAATTATCCAGTCTGAACAAAAGAATGTAAAAATTTTGAAGAAAAATGAACAAAGCCTTACCTGTGAGATGATTGAGTCCCCAGCAGAGAGGAGAGAGACAGAAAAATTAAATGACGCAGAAAGGCAAATTAATAAGTAATAGCATAAAACTTCCAAAATTTGGTGGAAAATCTAAAATTTTAGATCCAAGGAAGTCAGCAAACCCAGAAAATAAAATACAAAATAAAACCATACTTGGGCACATGATAGTCAAGCTGCTAAAATCCAAAGATAAAAACAAAATCTTGAAAGCAGTCAGGGAAATACATATATACAGGGGAAGACATTACATAGAGGGAAAAATAATGTCAATGATGGATGATATGTTATCAAAAACAAAAGAGACAAATCAACAACAAAATGACTTCTTTCAAGTGCAGAAAGAAAACCCAAAAGTCAACACAGGATTCTATATTTAGTAGATCTCACTTTCAAAAAGAAGGCAGAAGCCACAATAATATTCCGCACACCTATTAGGTGGCTGAAATAAAAAATAAAATTGCAAATATCAAGTCCTGGTGAGGACAAGGAGCAACTAGAACTGGGAATGCAACATGATAGTTGCATTTGGATAACGGTTTAGCGGGTTCTTATAAAGTTAAACATACACTTATTATGTGACTCAGATATCCCACTCCTAGGGATTTACTTAAGCAAATTGAAAACTCATGTTTAAACAAAACCTTTGGGTGAATGTTCATAACCATGTTATTCATAATTGCCACAAGCTGGAAATAAATTAAATGTCCTTCATCACGTGAATGGAGAAAGAATCTGTGCTGAATTGGGACATTAGAATACTACTTGGCAATAAAAAGGATAAACTCTTGATTCACACAACAACATGGATGAATCTTGGCTGCATTTCTCTAAGTGAAGGAAGCCCGATTCAAAAGGCTGTACAGTATGTGGTTTCATTTGTATGACTTTCTAGAAAAGTCAGCATTACAGAGATGAAAAATGATCAGTGATTGCCAAGGGATGGAATGGGGGAAGGGGTTGACTACACAGGGACAGTATGAGAGAATTTTGGGGAGTGAGAAAAACAGCTCTGTATGCTACTGTGGAGGTAGATATATGACCATAAAGTTGTCAAAACCCACAGAACTGTACACTACAAAGAGTGAATTTTACTCTGCAAATTTTAAAAATCAATCAGGATGCTGGGGAACTCAGATGAAATGCAGTGACAAATGAATCTCACTGTATTACAAGCATGTGACATAGTCACACATAATGGGTGGGGATGAAAGGTCCTGACCTAAGTTACTTTGGAAGACAGTGTTTTGATGGGATACTGTAAAACTAAAGTACTGTACAGAAACACTGTACTCTAGGTGGTAAGTTTGTTTTTCATAAGGGTATGGATTAGCAATTCTGAAACTAGTTGACACATTAGGAAATATATTGTAGCTAACTGGAGTTAAGTTTCTCACTGTTGGTGAAAGAAGTTAAAAATAAACAAAAGGAGAATGCTAGAATAAACTCTGTGGTGCTGGATAGGAGTTGGAAGTATCAGTATGAATCCATGCCACTTCTAATATATCTATCCGGATAGATGGATAGATTGATAGGTTGGTAGATTGATAGATAGATGTGTCTACTTGAGTTTATATTTATACATACATTTCCAGGCTCTGCTGAGTGGGTCCAGAAGCAGTGACACCCTAGTATCAATGAGCACACTTAGCTCCCAGATCTTGGTTTCTAAATATCATTCTCCAATAAAAAGAACTAGGTTTTCTTGGAGAAATGGCTAATTCTAGGGGTGGAGATGGAAAATACAATATGAGCCTGGACCATCTTGTAGTGCCAGAAAGTAGAAAAGTGCTTTAAATAAAACACAGCAAATGATGAGAAGTGTCAAAAGGAATCAATCTGAAAGACTTCTCAATGGCTCAAGCTGGAAAACTGTGAGCAACATAATAAATAATGGTAGCATTGGATCATTACACAGAGAATAAAATAAATATCCATGAGTCTATACTGACATAAAATAGATTAAATAAGAAAGGAAGAAAGAAAGAGGAATAAAAAAGAATAAGAGAAAGAAAGGAAGAAAGAAGGGAGAGGGAAGGAGGGACTCTTCCTCACAGAATTCCAAATAATAAATGTGGCTGGATAGCATGAAATAGAATATCGCCACTAGAACACCACAGTAATAATTATTGTGGGTAAGGCTGACTGATGAATGCAAAAACTGTGGGTGAAACTTAAAAAAAAAATACATTTGCAGAGCCTCAAAATACATAACTTTTTTATGTTAATTACTTTAAAAGACCTATGACTATTGAAAGCAAAAATTATAATACTGTATTATGGGATTTATAACATGGGAAGATGTAAAATTTACGACAACAATAGCACAAAGGACAGACAGAGGTAAATGGAACTGTTCTGTAGCAAGTCTTCCATATTTTACATTGATTAAACTGGTGCACTATTAAGTCTAGGTAGGCTGTGATATGTTAAAGATGCATATTGTAATCTGGATCAACCACTAAAAAATGCAAAGGTGTGTCACTTAAATGCTAATAAAGGAATTAAATAGCATACAAAAAGGGTTTGTACAAGAA